>NW_025549165.1:65000-122500 GCF_905237065.1 Salmo salar | reverse complement strand
CATTATACTACAGAGAGACAGAGGAAACAGCATCATTATACTACAGAGAGACAGAGGAAACAGCATCATTATACTACAGAGAGACAGAGGAAACAGCATCATTATACTACAGAGAGACAGAGGAAACAGCATCATTATACTACAGAGAGACAGAGGAAACAGCATCATTATACTACAGAGAGACAGAGGAAACAGCATCATTATACTACAGAGAGACAGAGGAAACAGCATCATTATACTACAGAGAGACAGAGGAAACAGCATCATTATACTACAGAGAGACAGAGGAAACAGCATCATTATACTACAGAGAGACAGAGGAAACAGCATCATTATACTACAGAGAGACAGAGGAAACAGCATCATTATACTACAGAGAGACAGAGGAAACAGCATCATTATACTACAGAGAGACAGAGGAAACAGCATCATTATACTACAGAGAGACAGAGGAAACAGCATCATTATACTACAGAGAGACAGAGGAAACAGCATCATTATACTACAGAGAGACAGAGGAAACAGCATCATTATACTACAGAGAGACAGAGGAAACAGCATCATTATACTACAGAGAGACAGAGGAAACAGCATCATTATACTACAGAGAGACAGAGGAAACAGCATCATTATACTACAGAGAGACAGAGGAAACAGCATCATTATACTACAGAGAGACAGAGGAAACAGCATCATTATACTACAGAGAGACAGAGGAAACAGCATCATTATACTACAGAGAGACAGAGGAAACAGCATCATTATACTACAGAGAGACAGAGGAAACAGCATCATTATACTACAGAGAGACAGAGGAAACAGCATCATTATACTACAGAGAGACAGAGGAAACAGCATCATTATACTACAGAGAGACAGAGAAACAGCATCATTATACTACAGAGAGACAGAGGAAACAGCATCATTATACTACAGAGAGACAGAGGAAACAGCATCATTATACTACAGAGAGACAGAGGAAACAGCATCATTATACTACAGAGAGACAGAGGAAACAGCATCATTATACTACAGAGAGACAGAGGAAACAGCATCATTATACTACAGAGAGACAGAGGAAACAGCATCATTATACTACAGAGAGACAGAGGAAACAGCATCATTATACTACAGAGAGACAGAGGAAACAGCATCATTATACTACAGAGAGACAGAGGAAACAGCATCATTATACTACAGAGAGACAGAGGAAACAGCATCATTATACTACAGAGAGACAGAGGAAACAGCATCATTATACTACAGAGAGACAGAGGAAACAGCATCATTATACTACAGAGAGACAGAGGAAACAGCATCATTATACTACAGAGAGACAGAGGAAACAGCATCATTATACTACAGAGAGACAGAGGAAACAGCATCATTATACTACAGAGAGACAGAGGAAACAGCATCATTATACTACAGAGAGACAGAGGAAACAGCATCATTATACTACAGAGAGACAGAGGAAACAGCATCATTATACTACAGAGAGACAGAGGAAACAGCATCATTATACTACAGAGAGACAGAGGAAACAGCATCATTATACTACAGAGAGACAGAGGAAACAGCATCATTATACTACAGAGAGACAGAGGAAACAGCATCATTATACTACAGAGAGACAGAGGAAACAGCATCATTATACTACAGAGAGACAGAGGAAACAGCATCATTATACTACAGAGAGACAGAGGAAACAGCATCATTATACTACAGAGAGACAGAGGAAACAGCATCATTATACTACAGAGAGACAGAGGAAACAGCATCATTATACTACAGAGAGACAGAGGAAACAGCATCATTATACTACAGAGAGACAGAGGAAACAGCATCATTATACTACAGAGAGACAGAGGAAACAGCATCATTATACTACAGAGAGACAGAGGAAACAGCATCATTATACTACAGAGAGACAGAGGAAACAGCATCATTATACTACAGAGAGACAGAGGAAACAGCATCATTATACTACAGAGAGACAGAGGAAACAGCATCATTATACTACAGAGAGACAGAGGAAACAGCATCATTATACTACAGAGAGACAGAGGAAACAGCATCATTATACTACAGAGAGACAGAGGAAACAGCATCATTATACTACAGAGAGACAGAGGAAACAGCATCATTATACTACAGAGAGACAGAGGAAACAGCATCATTATACTACAGAGAGACAGAGGAAACAGCATCATTATACTACAGAGAGACAGAGGAAACAGCATCATTATACTACAGAGAGACAGAGGAAACAGCATCATTATACTACAGAGAGACAGAGGAAACAGCATCATTATACTACAGAGAGACAGAGGAAACAGCATCATTATACTACAGAGAGACAGAGGAAACAGCATCATTATACTACAGAGAGACAGAGGAAACAGCATCATTATACTACAGAGAGACAGAGGAAACAGCATCATTATACTACAGAGAGACAGAGGAAACAGCATCATTATACTACAGAGAGACAGAGGAAACAGCATCATTATACTACAGAGAGACAGAGGAAACAGCATCATTATACTACAGAGAGACAGAGGAAACAGCATCATTATACTACAGAGAGACAGAGGAAACAGCATCATTATACTACAGAGAGACAGAGGAAACAGCATCATTATACTACAGAGAGACAGAGGAAACAGCATCATTATACTACAGAGAGACAGAGGAAACAGCATCATTATACTACAGAGAGACAGAGGAAACAGCATCATTATACTACAGAGAGACAGAGGAAACAGCATCATTATACTACAGAGAGACAGAGGAAACAGCATCATTATACTACAGAGAGACAGAGGAAACAGCATCATTATACTACAGAGAGACAGAGGAAACAGCATCATTATACTACAGAGAGACAGAGGAAACAGCATCATTATACTACAGAGAGACAGAGGAAACAGCATCATTATACTACAGAGAGACAGAGGAAACAGCATCATTATACTACAGAGAGACAGAGGAAACAGCATCATTATACTACAGAGAGACAGAGGAAACAGCATCATTATACTACAGAGAGACAGAGGAAACAGCATCATTATACTACAGAGAGACAGAGGAAACAGCATCATTATACTACAGAGAGACAGAGGAAACAGCATCATTATACTACAGAGAGACAGAGGAAACAGCATCATTATACTACAGAGAGACAGAGGAAACAGCATCATTATACTACAGAGAGACAGAGGAAACAGCATCATTATACTACAGAGAGACAGAGGAAACAGCATCATTATACTACAGAGAGACAGAGGAAACAGCATCATTATACTACAGAGAGACAGAGGAAACAGCATCATTATACTACAGAGAGACAGAGGAAACAGCATCATTATACTACAGAGAGACAGAGGAAACAGCATCATTATACTACAGAGAGACAGAGGAAACAGCATCATTATACTACAGAGAGACAGAGGAAACAGCATCATTATACTACAGAGAGACAGAGGAAACAGCATCATTATACTACAGAGAGACAGAGGAAACAGCATCATTATACTACAGAGAGACAGAGGAAACAGCATCATTATACTACAGAGAGACAGAGGAAACAGCATCATTATACTACAGAGAGACAGAGGAAACAGCATCATTATACTACAGAGAGACAGAGGAAACAGCATCATTATACTACAGAGAGACAGAGGAAACAGCATCATTATACTACAGAGAGACAGAGGAAACAGCATCATTATACTACAGAGAGACAGAGGAAACAGCATCATTATACTACAGAGAGACAGAGGAAACAGCATCATTATACTACAGAGAGACAGAGGAAACAGCATCATTATACTACAGAGAGACAGAGGAAACAGCATCATTATACTACAGAGAGACAGAGGAAACAGCATCATTATACTACAGAGAGACAGAGGAAACAGCATCATTATACTACAGAGAGACAGAGGAAACAGCATCATTATACTACAGAGAGACAGAGGAAACAGCATCATTATACTACAGAGAGACAGAGGAAACAGCATCATTATACTACAGAGAGACAGAGGAAACAGCATCATTATACTACAGAGAGACAGAGGAAACAGCATCATTATACTACAGAGAGACAGAGGAAACAGCATCATTATACTACAGAGAGACAGAGGAAACAGCATCATTATACTACAGAGAGACAGAGGAAACAGCATCATTATACTACAGAGAGACAGAGGAAACAGCATCATTATACTACAGAGAGACAGAGGAAACAGCATCATTATACTACAGAGAGACAGAGGAAACAGCATCATTATACTACAGAGAGACAGAGGAAACAGCATCATTATACTACAGAGAGACAGAGGAAACAGCATCATTATACTACAGAGAGACAGAGGAAACAGCATCATTATACTACAGAGAGACAGAGGAAACAGCATCATTATACTACAGAGAGACAGAGGAAACAGCATCATTATACTACAGAGAGACAGAGGAAACAGCATCATTATACTACAGAGAGACAGAGGAAACAGCATCATTATACTACAGAGAGACAGAGGAAACAGCATCATTATACTACAGAGAGACAGAGGAAACAGCATCATTATACTACAGAGAGACAGAGGAAACAGCATCATTATACTACAGAGAGACAGAGGAAACAGCATCATTATACTACAGAGAGACAGAGGAAACAGCATCATTATACTACAGAGAGACAGAGGAAACAGCATCATTATACTACAGAGAGACAGAGGAAACAGCATCATTATACTACAGAGAGACAGAGGAAACAGCATCATTATACTACAGAGAGACAGAGGAAACAGCATCATTATACTACAGAGAGACAGAGGAAACAGCATCATTATACTACAGAGAGACAGAGGAAACAGCATCATTATACTACAGAGAGACAGAGGAAACAGCATCATTATACTACAGAGAGACAGAGGAAACAGCATCATTATACTACAGAGAGACAGAGGAAACAGCATCATTATACTACAGAGAGACAGAGGAAACAGCATCATTATACTACAGAGAGACAGAGGAAACAGCATCATTATACTACAGAGAGACAGAGGAAACAGCATCATTATACTACAGAGAGACAGAGGAAACAGCATCATTATACTACAGAGAGACAGAGGAAACAGCATCATTATACTACAGAGAGACAGAGGAAACAGCATCATTATACTACAGAGAGACAGAGGAAACAGCATCATTATACTACAGAGAGACAGAGGAAACAGCATCATTATACTACAGAGAGACAGAGGAAACAGCATCATTATACTACAGAGAGACAGAGGAAACAGCATCATTATACTACAGAGAGACAGAGGAAACAGCATCATTATACTACAGAGAGACAGAGGAAACAGCATCATTATACTACAGAGAGACAGAGGAAACAGCATCATTATACTACAGAGAGACAGAGGAAACAGCATCATTATACTACAGAGAGACAGAGGAAACAGCATCATTATACTACAGAGAGACAGAGGAAACAGCATCATTATACTACAGAGAGACAGAGGAAACAGCATCATTATACTACAGAGAGACAGAGGAAACAGCATCATTATACTACAGAGAGACAGAGGAAACAGCATCATTATACTACAGAGAGACAGAGGAAACAGCATCATTATACTACAGAGAGACAGAGGAAACAGCATCATTATACTACAGAGAGACAGAGGAAACAGCATCATTATACTACAGAGAGACAGAGGAAACAGCATCATTATACTACAGAGAGACAGAGGAAACAGCATCATTATACTACAGAGAGACAGAGGAAACAGCATCATTATACTACAGAGAGACAGAGGAAACAGCATCATTATACTACAGAGAGACAGAGGAAACAGCATCATTATACTACAGAGAGACAGAGGAAACAGCATCATTATACTACAGAGAGACAGAGGAAACAGCATCATTATACTACAGAGAGACAGAGGAAACAGCATCATTATACTACAGAGAGACAGAGGAAACAGCATCATTATACTACAGAGAGACAGAGGAAACAGCATCATTATACTACAGAGAGACAGAGGAAACAGCATCATTATACTACAGAGAGACAGAGGAAACAGCATCATTATACTACAGAGAGACAGAGGAAACAGCATCATTATACTACAGAGAGACAGAGGAAACAGCATCATTATACTACAGAGAGACAGAGGAAACAGCATCATTATACTACAGAGAGACAGAGGAAACAGCATCATTATACTACAGAGAGACAGAGGAAACAGCATCATTATACTACAGAGAGACAGAGGAAACAGCATCATTATACTACAGAGAGACAGAGGAAACAGCATCATTATACTACAGAGAGACAGAGGAAACAGCATCATTATACTACAGAGAGACAGAGGAAACAGCATCATTATACTACAGAGAGACAGAGGAAACAGCATCATTATACTACAGAGAGACAGAGGAAACAGCATCATTATACTACAGAGAGACAGAGGAAACAGCATCATTATACTACAGAGAGACAGAGGAAACAGCATCATTATACTACAGAGAGACAGAGGAAACAGCATCATTATACTACAGAGAGACAGAGGAAACAGCATCATTATACTACAGAGAGACAGAGGAAACAGCATCATTATACTACAGAGAGACAGAGGAAACAGCATCATTATACTACAGAGAGACAGAGGAAACAGCATCATTATACTACAGAGAGACAGAGGAAACAGCATCATTATACTACAGAGAGACAGAGGAAACAGCATCATTATACTACAGAGAGACAGAGGAAACAGCATCATTATACTACAGAGAGACAGAGGAAACAGCATCATTATACTACAGAGAGACAGAGGAAACAGCATCATTATACTACAGAGAGACAGAGGAAACAGCATCATTATACTACAGAGAGACAGAGGAAACAGCATCATTATACTACAGAGAGACAGAGGAAACAGCATCATTATACTACAGAGAGACAGAGGAAACAGCATCATTATACTACAGAGAGACAGAGGAAACAGCATCATTATACTACAGAGAGACAGAGGAAACAGCATCATTATACTACAGAGAGACAGAGGAAACAGCATCATTATACTACAGAGAGACAGAGGAAACAGCATCATTATACTACAGAGAGACAGAGGAAACAGCATCATTATACTACAGAGAGACAGAGGAAACAGCATCATTATACTACAGAGAGACAGAGGAAACAGCATCATTATACTACAGAGAGACAGAGGAAACAGCATCATTATACTACAGAGAGACAGAGGAAACAGCATCATTATACTACAGAGAGACAGAGGAAACAGCATCATTATACTACAGAGAGACAGAGGAAACAGCATCATTATACTACAGAGAGACAGAGGAAACAGCATCATTATACTACAGAGAGACAGGAAACAGCATCATTATACTACAGAGAGACAGAGGAAACAGCATCATTATACTACAGAGAGACAGAGGAAACAGCATCATTATACTACAGAGAGACAGAGGAAACAGCATCATTATACTACAGAGAGACAGAGGAAACAGCATCATTATACTACAGAGAGACAGAGGAAACAGCATCATTATACTACAGAGAGACAGAGGAAACAGCATCATTATACTACAGAGAGACAGAGGAAACAGCATCATTATACTACAGAGAGACAGAGGAAACAGCATCATTATACTACAGAGAGACAGAGGAAACAGCATCATTATACTACAGAGAGACAGAGGAAACAGCATCATTATACTACAGAGAGACAGAGGAAACAGCATCATTATACTACAGAGAGACAGAGGAAACAGCATCATTATACTACAGAGAGACAGAGGAAACAGCATCATTATACTACAGAGAGACAGAGGAAACAGCATCATTATACTACAGAGAGACAGAGGAAACAGCATCATTATACTACAGAGAGACAGGAAACAGCATCATTATACTACAGAGAGACAGAGGAAACAGCATCATTATACTACAGAGAGACAGAGGAAACAGCATCATTATACTACAGAGAGACAGAGGAAACAGCATCATTATACTACAGAGAGACAGAGGAAACAGCATCATTATACTACAGAGAGACAGAGGAAACAGCATCATTATACTACAGAGAGACAGAGGAAACAGCATCATTATACTACAGAGAGACAGAGGAAACAGCATCATTATACTACAGAGAGACAGAGGAAACAGCATCATTATACTACAGAGAGACAGAGGAAACAGCATCATTATACTACAGAGAGACAGAGGAAACAGCATCATTATACTACAGAGAGACAGAGGAAACAGCATCATTATACTACAGAGAGACAGAGGAAACAGCATCATTATACTACAGAGAGACAGAGAAACAGCATCATTATACTACAGAGAGACAGAGGAAACAGCATCATTATACTACAGAGAGACAGAGGAAACAGCATCATTATACTACAGAGAGACAGAGGAAACAGCATCATTATACTACAGAGAGACAGAGGAAACAGCATCATTATACTACAGAGAGACAGAGGAAACAGCATCATTATACTACAGAGAGACAGAGGAAACAGCATCATTATACTACAGAGAGACAGAGGAAACAGCATCATTATACTACAGAGAGACAGAGGAAACAGCATCATTATACTACAGAGAGACAGAGGAAACAGCATCATTATACTACAGAGAGACAGAGGAAACAGCATCATTATACTACAGAGAGACAGAGGAAACAGCATCATTATACTACAGAGAGACAGAGGAAACAGCATCATTATACTACAGAGAGACAGAGGAAACAGCATCATTATACTACAGAGAGACAGAGGAAACAGCATCATTATACTACAGAGAGACAGAGGAAACAGCATCATTATACTACAGAGAGACAGAGGAAACAGCATCATTATACTACAGAGAGACAGAGGAAACAGCATCATTATACTACAGAGAGACAGAGGAAACAGCATCATTATACTACAGAGAGACAGAGGAAACAGCATCATTATACTACAGAGAGACAGAGGAAACAGCATCATTATACTACAGAGAGACAGAGGAAACAGCATCATTATACTACAGAGAGACAGAGGAAACAGCATCATTATACTACAGAGAGACAGAGGAAACAGCATCATTATACTACAGAGAGACAGAGGAAACAGCATCATTATACTACAGAGAGACAGAGGAAACAGCATCATTATACTACAGAGAGACAGAGGAAACAGCATCATTATACTACAGAGAGACAGAGGAAACAGCATCATTATACTACAGAGAGACAGAGGAAACAGCATCATTATACTACAGAGAGACAGAGGAAACAGCATCATTATACTACAGAGAGACAGAGGAAACAGCATCATTATACTACAGAGAGACAGAGGAAACAGCATCATTATACTACAGAGAGACAGAGGAAACAGCATCATTATACTACAGAGAGACAGAGGAAACAGCATCATTATACTACAGAGAGACAGAGGAAACAGCATCATTATACTACAGAGAGACAGAGGAAACAGCATCATTATACTACAGAGAGACAGAGGAAACAGCATCATTATACTACAGAGAGACAGAGGAAACAGCATCATTATACTACAGAGAGACAGAGGAAACAGCATCATTATACTACAGAGAGACAGAGGAAACAGCATCATTATACTACAGAGAGACAGAGGAAACAGCATCATTATACTACAGAGAGACAGAGGAAACAGCATCATTATACTACAGAGAGACAGAGGAAACAGCATCATTATACTACAGAGAGACAGAGGAAACAGCATCATTATACTACAGAGAGACAGAGGAAACAGCATCATTATACTACAGAGAGACAGAGGAAACAGCATCATTATACTACAGAGAGACAGAGGAAACAGCATCATTATACTACAGAGAGACAGAGGAAACAGCATCATTATACTACAGAGAGACAGAGGAAACAGCATCATTATACTACAGAGAGACAGAGGAAACAGCATCATTATACTACAGAGAGACAGAGAAACAGCATCATTATACTACAGAGAGACAGAGGAAACAGCATCATTATACTACAGAGAGACAGAGGAAACAGCATCATTATACTACAGAGAGACAGAGGAAACAGCATCATTATACTACAGAGAGACAGAGGAAACAGCATCATTATACTACAGAGAGACAGAGGAAACAGCATCATTATACTACAGAGAGACAGAGGAAACAGCATCATTATACTACAGAGAGACAGAGGAAACAGCATCATTATACTACAGAGAGACAGAGGAAACAGCATCATTATACTACAGAGAGACAGAGGAAACAGCATCATTATACTACAGAGAGACAGAGGAAACAGCATCATTATACTACAGAGAGACAGAGGAAACAGCATCATTATACTACAGAGAGACAGAGGAAACAGCATCATTATACTACAGAGAGACAGAGGAAACAGCATCATTATACTACAGAGAGACAGAGGAAACAGCATCATTATACTACAGAGAGACAGAGGAAACAGCATCATTATACTACAGAGAGACAGAGGAAACAGCATCATTATACTACAGAGAGACAGAGGAAACAGCATCATTATACTACAGAGAGACAGAGGAAACAGCATCATTATACTACAGAGAGACAGAGGAAACAGCATCATTATACTACAGAGAGACAGAGGAAACAGCATCATTATACTACAGAGAGACAGAGGAAACAGCATCATTATACTACAGAGAGACAGAGGAAACAGCATCATTATACTACAGAGAGACAGAGGAAACAGCATCATTATACTACAGAGAGACAGAGGAAACAGCATCATTATACTACAGAGAGACAGAGGAAACAGCATCATTATACTACAGAGAGACAGAGGAAACAGCATCATTATACTACAGAGAGACAGAGGAAACAGCATCATTATACTACAGAGAGACAGAGGAAACAGCATCATTATACTACAGAGAGACAGAGGAAACAGCATCATTATACTACAGAGAGACAGAGGAAACAGCATCATTATACTACAGAGAGACAGAGGAAACAGCATCATTATACTACAGAGAGACAGAGGAAACAGCATCATTATACTACAGAGAGACAGAGGAAACAGCATCATTATACTACAGAGAGACAGAGGAAACAGCATCATTATACTACAGAGAGACAGAGGAAACAGCATCATTATACTACAGAGAGACAGAGGAAACAGCATCATTATACTACAGAGAGACAGAGGAAACAGCATCATTATACTACAGAGAGACAGAGGAAACAGCATCATTATACTACAGAGAGACAGAGGAAACAGCATCATTATACTACAGAGAGACAGAGGAAACAGCATCATTATACTACAGAGAGACAGAGGAAACAGCATCATTATACTACAGAGAGACAGAGGAAACAGCATCATTATACTACAGAGAGACAGAGGAAACAGCATCATTATACTACAGAGAGACAGAGGAAACAGCATCATTATACTACAGAGAGACAGAGGAAACAGCATCATTATACTACAGAGAGACAGAGGAAACAGCATCATTATACTACAGAGAGACAGAGGAAACAGCATCATTATACTACAGAGAGACAGAGGAAACAGCATCATTATACTACAGAGAGACAGAGGAAACAGCATCATTATACTACAGAGAGACAGAGGAAACAGCATCATTATACTACAGAGAGACAGAGGAAACAGCATCATTATACTACAGAGAGACAGAGGAAACAGCATCATTATACTACAGAGAGACAGAGGAAACAGCATCATTATACTACAGAGAGACAGAGGAAACAGCATCATTATACTACAGAGAGACAGAGGAAACAGCATCATTATACTACAGAGAGACAGAGGAAACAGCATCATTATACTACAGAGAGACAGAGGAAACAGCATCATTATACTACAGAGAGACAGAGGAAACAGCATCATTATACTACAGAGAGACAGAGGAAACAGCATCATTATACTACAGAGAGACAGAGGAAACAGCATCATTATACTACAGAGAGACAGAGGAAACAGCATCATTATACTACAGAGAGACAGAGGAAACAGCATCATTATACTACAGAGAGACAGAGGAAACAGCATCATTATACTACAGAGAGACAGAGGAAACAGCATCATTATACTACAGAGAGACAGAGGAAACAGCATCATTATACTACAGAGAGACAGAGGAAACAGCATCATTATACTACAGAGAGACAGAGGAAACAGCATCATTATACTACAGAGAGACAGAGGAAACAGCATCATTATACTACAGAGAGACAGAGGAAACAGCATCATTATACTACAGAGAGACAGAGGAAACAGCATCATTATACTACAGAGAGACAGAGGAAACAGCATCATTATACTACAGAGAGACAGAGGAAACAGCATCATTATACTACAGAGAGACAGAGGAAACAGCATCATTATACTACAGAGAGACAGAGGAAACAGCATCATTATACTACAGAGAGACAGAGGAAACAGCATCATTATACTACAGAGAGACAGAGGAAACAGCATCATTATACTACAGAGAGACAGAGGAAACAGCATCATTATACTACAGAGAGACAGAGGAAACAGCATCATTATACTACAGAGAGACAGAGGAAACAGCATCATTATACTACAGAGAGACAGAGGAAACAGCATCATTATACTACAGAGAGACAGAGGAAACAGCATCATTATACTACAGAGAGACAGAGGAAACAGCATCATTATACTACAGAGAGACAGAGGAAACAGCATCATTATACTACAGAGAGACAGAGGAAACAGCATCATTATACTACAGAGAGACAGAGGAAACAGCATCATTATACTACAGAGAGACAGAGGAAACAGCATCATTATACTACAGAGAGACAGAGGAAACAGCATCATTATACTACAGAGAGACAGAGGAAACAGCATCATTATACTACAGAGAGACAGAGGAAACAGCATCATTATACTACAGAGAGACAGAGGAAACAGCATCATTATACTACAGAGAGACAGAGGAAACAGCATCATTATACTACAGAGAGACAGAGGAAACAGCATCATTATACTACAGAGAGACAGAGGAAACAGCATCATTATACTACAGAGAGACAGAGGAAACAGCATCATTATACTACAGAGAGACAGAGGAAACAGCATCATTATACTACAGAGAGACAGAGGAAACAGCATCATTATACTACAGAGAGACAGAGGAAACAGCATCATTATACTACAGAGAGACAGAGGAAACAGCATCATTATACTACAGAGAGACAGAGGAAACAGCATCATTATACTACAGAGAGACAGAGGAAACAGCATCATTATACTACAGAGAGACAGAGGAAACAGCATCATTATACTACAGAGAGACAGAGGAAACAGCATCATTATACTACAGAGAGACAGAGGAAACAGCATCATTATACTACAGAGAGACAGAGGAAACAGCATCATTATACTACAGAGAGACAGAGGAAACAGCATCATTATACTACAGAGAGACAGAGGAAACAGCATCATTATACTACAGAGAGACAGAGGAAACAGCATCATTATACTACAGAGAGACAGAGGAAACAGCATCATTATACTACAGAGAGACAGAGGAAACAGCATCATTATACTACAGAGAGACAGAGGAAACAGCATCATTATACTACAGAGAGACAGAGGAAACAGCATCATTATACTACAGAGAGACAGAGGAAACAGCATCATTATACTACAGAGAGACAGAGGAAACAGCATCATTATACTACAGAGAGACAGAGGAAACAGCATCATTATACTACAGAGAGACAGAGGAAACAGCATCATTATACTACAGAGAGACAGAGGAAACAGCATCATTATACTACAGAGAGACAGAGGAAACAGCATCATTATACTACAGAGAGACAGAGGAAACAGCATCATTATACTACAGAGAGACAGAGGAAACAGCATCATTATACTACAGAGAGACAGAGGAAACAGCATCATTATACTACAGAGAGACAGAGGAAACAGCATCATTATACTACAGAGAGACAGAGGAAACAGCATCATTATACTACAGAGAGACAGAGAAACAGCATCATTATACTACAGAGAG
The DNA here is from genome assembly GCF_905237065.1 of Salmo salar. Classification (NCBI taxonomy): domain Eukaryota; kingdom Metazoa; phylum Chordata; class Actinopteri; order Salmoniformes; family Salmonidae; genus Salmo; species Salmo salar. The sequence continues at coordinate 108,400 of NW_025549165.1, read as the reverse complement.
ACAGAGGAAACAGCATCATTATACTACAGAGAGACAGAGGAAACAGCATCATTATACTACAGAGAGACAGAGGAAACAGCATCATTATACTACAGAGAGACAGAGGAAACAGCATCATTATACTACAGAGAGACAGAGGAAACAGCATCATTATACTACAGAGAGACAGAGGAAACAGCATCATTATACTACAGAGAGACAGAGGAAACAGCATCATTATACTACAGAGAGACAGAGGAAACAGCATCATTATACTACAGAGAGACAGAGGAAACAGCATCATTATACTACAGAGAGACAGAGGAAACAGCATCATTATACTACAGAGAGACAGAGAAACAGCATCATTATACTACAGAGAGACAGAGGAAACAGCATCATTATACTACAGAGAGACAGAGGAAACAGCATCATTATACTACAGAGAGACAGAGGAAACAGCATCATTATACTACAGAGAGACAGAGGAAACAGCATCATTATACTACAGAGAGACAGAGGAAACAGCATCATTATACTACAGAGAGACAGAGGAAACAGCATCATTATACTACAGAGAGACAGAGGAAACAGCATCATTATACTACAGAGAGACAGAGGAAACAGCATCATTATACTACAGAGAGACAGAGGAAACAGCATCATTATACTACAGAGAGACAGAGGAAACAGCATCATTATACTACAGAGAGACAGAGGAAACAGCATCATTATACTACAGAGAGACAGAGGAAACAGCATCATTATACTACAGAGAGACAGAGGAAACAGCATCATTATACTACAGAGAGACAGAGGAAACAGCATCATTATACTACAGAGAGACAGAGGAAACAGCATCATTATACTACAGAGAGACAGAGGAAACAGCATCATTATACTACAGAGAGACAGAGGAAACAGCATCATTATACTACAGAGAGACAGAGGAAACAGCATCATTATACTACAGAGAGACAGAGGAAACAGCATCATTATACTACAGAGAGACAGAGGAAACAGCATCATTATACTACAGAGAGACAGAGGAAACAGCATCATTATACTACAGAGAGACAGAGGAAACAGCATCATTATACTACAGAGAGACAGAGGAAACAGCATCATTATACTACAGAGAGACAGAGGAAACAGCATCATTATACTACAGAGAGACAGAGGAAACAGCATCATTATACTACAGAGAGACAGAGGAAACAGCATCATTATACTACAGAGAGACAGAGGAAACAGCATCATTATACTACAGAGAGACAGAGGAAACAGCATCATTATACTACAGAGAGACAGAGGAAACAGCATCATTATACTACAGAGAGACAGAGGAAACAGCATCATTATACTACAGAGAGACAGAGGAAACAGCATCATTATACTACAGAGAGACAGAGGAAACAGCATCATTATACTACAGAGAGACAGAGGAAACAGCATCATTATACTACAGAGAGACAGAGGAAACAGCATCATTATACTACAGAGAGACAGAGGAAACAGCATCATTATACTACAGAGAGACAGAGGAAACAGCATCATTATACTACAGAGAGACAGAGGAAACAGCATCATTATACTACAGAGAGACAGAGGAAACAGCATCATTATACTACAGAGAGACAGAGGAAACAGCATCATTATACTACAGAGAGACAGAGGAAACAGCATCATTATACTACAGAGAGACAGAGGAAACAGCATCATTATACTACAGAGAGACAGAGGAAACAGCATCATTATACTACAGAGAGACAGAGGAAACAGCATCATTATACTACAGAGAGACAGAGGAAACAGCATCATTATACTACAGAGAGACAGAGGAAACAGCATCATTATACTACAGAGAGACAGAGGAAACAGCATCATTATACTACAGAGAGACAGAGGAAACAGCATCATTATACTACAGAGAGACAGAGGAAACAGCATCATTATACTACAGAGAGACAGAGGAAACAGCATCATTATACTACAGAGAGACAGAGGAAACAGCATCATTATACTACAGAGAGACAGAGGAAACAGCATCATTATACTACAGAGAGACAGAGGAAACAGCATCATTATACTACAGAGAGACAGAGGAAACAGCATCATTATACTACAGAGAGACAGAGAAACAGCATCATTATACTACAGAGAGACAGAGGAAACAGCATCATTATACTACAGAGAGACAGAGGAAACAGCATCATTATACTACAGAGAGACAGAGGAAACAGCATCATTATACTACAGAGAGACAGAGGAAACAGCATCATTATACTACAGAGAGACAGAGGAAACAGCATCATTATACTACAGAGAGACAGAGGAAACAGCATCATTATACTACAGAGAGACAGAGGAAACAGCATCATTATACTACAGAGAGACAGAGGAAACAGCATCATTATACTACAGAGAGACAGAGGAAACAGCATCATTATACTACAGAGAGACAGAGGAAACAGCATCATTATACTACAGAGAGACAGAGGAAACAGCATCATTATACTACAGAGAGACAGAGGAAACAGCATCATTATACTACAGAGAGACAGAGGAAACAGCATCATTATACTACAGAGAGACAGAGGAAACAGCATCATTATACTACAGAGAGACAGAGGAAACAGCATCATTATACTACAGAGAGACAGAGGAAACAGCATCATTATACTACAGAGAGACAGAGGAAACAGCATCATTATACTACAGAGAGACAGAGGAAACAGCATCATTATACTACAGAGAGACAGAGGAAACAGCATCATTATACTACAGAGAGCAGAGGAAACAGCATCATTATACTACAGAGAGACAGAGGAAACAGCATCATTATACTACAGAGAGGCAGAGGAAACAGCATCATTATACTACAGAGAGACAGAGGAAACAGCATCATTATACTACAGAGAGACAGAGGAAACAGCATCATTATACTACAGAGAGACAGAGGAAACAGCATCATTATACTACAGAGAGACAGAGGAAACAGCATCATTATACTACAGAGAGACAGAGGAAACAGCATCATTATACTACAGAGAGACAGAGGAAACAGCATCATTATACTACAGAGAGACAGAGGAAACAGCATCATTATACTACAGAGAGACAGAGGAAACAGCATCATTATACTACAGAGAGACAGAGGAAACAGCATCATTATACTACAGAGAGACAGAGGAAACAGCATCATTATACTACAGAGAGACAGAGGAAACAGCATCATTATACTACAGAGAGACAGAGGAAACAGCATCATTATACTACAGAGAGACAGAGGAAACAGCATCATTATACTACAGAGAGACAGAGGAAACAGCATCATTATACTACAGAGAGACAGAGGAAACAGCATCATTATACTACAGAGAGACAGAGGAAACAGCATCATTATACTACAGAGAGACAGAGGAAACAGCATCATTATACTACAGAGAGACAGAGGAAACAGCATCATTATACTACAGAGAGACAGAGGAAACAGCATCATTATACTACAGAGAGACAGAGGAAACAGCATCATTATACTACAGAGAGACAGAGGAAACAGCATCATTATACTACAGAGAGACAGAGGAAACAGCATCATTATACTACAGAGAGACAGAGGAAACAGCATCATTATACTACAGAGAGACAGAGGAAACAGCATCATTATACTACAGAGAGACAGAGGAAACAGCATCATTATACTACAGAGAGACAGAGGAAACAGCATCATTATACTACAGAGAGACAGAGGAAACAGCATCATTATACTACAGAGAGACAGAGGAAACAGCATCATTATACTACAGAGAGACAGAGGAAACAGCATCATTATACTACAGAGAGACAGAGGAAACAGCATCATTATACTACAGAGAGACAGAGGAAACAGCATCATTATACTACAGAGAGACAGAGGAAACAGCATCATTATACTACAGAGAGACAGAGGAAACAGCATCATTATACTACAGAGAGACAGAGGAAACAGCATCATTATACTACAGAGAGACAGAGGAAACAGCATCATTATACTACAGAGAGACAGAGGAAACAGCATCATTATACTACAGAGAGACAGAGGAAACAGCATCATTATACTACAGAGAGACAGAGGAAACAGCATCATTATACTACAGAGAGACAGAGGAAACAGCATCATTATACTACAGAGAGACAGAGGAAACAGCATCATTATACTACAGAGAGACAGAGGAAACAGCATCATTATACTACAGAGAGACAGAGGAAACAGCATCATTATACTACAGAGAGACAGAGGAAACAGCATCATTATACTACAGAGAGACAGAGGAAACAGCATCATTATACTACAGAGAGACAGAGGAAACAGCATCATTATACTACAGAGAGACAGAGGAAACAGCATCATTATACTACAGAGAGACAGAGGAAACAGCATCATTATACTACAGAGAGACAGAGGAAACAGCATCATTATACTACAGAGAGACAGAGGAAACAGCATCATTATACTACAGAGAGACAGAGGAAACAGCATCATTATACTACAGAGAGACAGAGGAAACAGCATCATTATACTACAGAGAGACAGAGGAAACAGCATCATTATACTACAGAGAGACAGAGGAAACAGCATCATTATACTACAGAGAGACAGAGGAAACAGCATCATTATACTACAGAGAGACAGGAAACAGCATCATTATACTACAGAGAGACAGAGGAAACAGCATCATTATACTACAGAGAGACAGAGGAAACAGCATCATTATACTACAGAGAGACAGAGGAAACAGCATCATTATACTACAGAGAGACAGAGGAAACAGCATCATTATACTACAGAGAGACAGAGGAAACAGCATCATTATACTACAGAGAGACAGAGGAAACAGCATCATTATACTACAGAGAGACAGAGGAAACAGCATCATTATACTACAGAGAGACAGAGGAAACAGCATCATTATACTACAGAGAGACAGAGGAAACAGCATCATTATACTACAGAGAGACAGAGGAAACAGCATCATTATACTACAGAGAGACAGAGGAAACAGCATCATTATACTACAGAGAGACAGAGAAACAGCATCATTATACTACAGAGAGACAGAGGAAACAGCATCATTATACTACAGAGAGACAGAGGAAACAGCATCATTATACTACAGAGAGACAGAGGAAACAGCATCATTATACTACAGAGAGACAGAGGAAACAGCATCATTATACTACAGAGAGACAGAGGAAACAGCATCATTATACTACAGAGAGACAGAGGAAACAGCATCATTATACTACAGAGAGACAGAGGAAACAGCATCATTATACTACAGAGAGACAGAGGAAACAGCATCATTATACTACAGAGAGACAGAGGAAACAGCATCATTATACTACAGAGAGACAGAGGAAACAGCATCATTATACTACAGAGAGACAGAGGAAACAGCATCATTATACTACAGAGAGACAGAGGAAACAGCATCATTATACTACAGAGAGACAGAGGAAACAGCATCATTATACTACAGAGAGACAGAGGAAACAGCATCATTATACTACAGAGAGACAGAGGAAACAGCATCATTATACTACAGAGAGACAGAGGAAACAGCATCATTATACTACAGAGAGACAGAGGAAACAGCATCATTATACTACAGAGAGACAGAGGAAACAGCATCATTATACTACAGAGAGACAGAGGAAACAGCATCATTATACTACAGAGAGACAGAGGAAACAGCATCATTATACTACAGAGAGACAGAGGAAACAGCATCATTATACTACAGAGAGACAGAGGAAACAGCATCATTATACTACAGAGAGACAGGAAACAGCATCATTATACTACAGAGAGACAGAGGAAACAGCATCATTATACTACAGAGAGACAGAGGAAACAGCATCATTATACTACAGAGAGACAGAGGAAACAGCATCATTATACTACAGAGAGACAGAGGAAACAGCATCATTATACTACAGAGAGACAGAGGAAACAGCATCATTATACTACAGAGAGACAGAGGAAACAGCATCATTATACTACAGAGAGACAGAGGAAACAGCATCATTATACTACAGAGAGACAGAGAAACAGCATCATTATACTACAGAGAGACAGAGGAAACAGCATCATTATACTACAGAGAGACAGAGGAAACAGCATCATTATACTACAGAGAGACAGAGGAAACAGCATCATTATACTACAGAGAGACAGAGGAAACAGCATCATTATACTACAGAGAGACAGAGGAAACAGCATCATTATACTACAGAGAGACAGAGGAAACAGCATCATTATACTACAGAGAGACAGAGGAAACAGCATCATTATACTACAGAGAGACAGAGGAAACAGCATCATTATACTACAGAGAGACAGAGGAAACAGCATCATTATACTACAGAGAGACAGAGGAAACAGCATCATTATACTACAGAGAGACAGAGGAAACAGCATCATTATACTACAGAGAGACAGAGGAAACAGCATCATTATACTACAGAGAGACAGAGGAAACAGCATCATTATACTACAGAGAGACAGAGGAAACAGCATCATTATACTACAGAGAGACAGAGGAAACAGCATCATTATACTACAGAGAGACAGAGGAAACAGCATCATTATACTACAGAGAGACAGAGGAAACAGCATCATTATACTACAGAGAGACAGAGGAAACAGCATCATTATACTACAGAGAGACAGAGGAAACAGCATCATTATACTACAGAGAGACAGAGGAAACAGCATCATTATACTACAGAGAGACAGAGGAAACAGCATCATTATACTACAGAGAGACAGAGGAAACAGCATCATTATACTACAGAGAGACAGAGGAAACAGCATCATTATACTACAGAGAGACAGAGGAAACAGCATCATTATACTACAGAGAGACAGAGGAAACAGCATCATTATACTACAGAGAGACAGAGGAAACAGCATCATTATACTACAGAGAGACAGAGGAAACAGCATCATTATACTACAGAGAGACAGAGGAAACAGCATCATTATACTACAGAGAGACAGAGGAAACAGCATCATTATACTACAGAGAGACAGAGGAAACAGCATCATTATACTACAGAGAGACAGAGGAAACAGCATCATTATACTACAGAGAGACAGAGGAAACAGCATCATTATACTACAGAGAGACAGAGGAAACAGCATCATTATACTACAGAGAGAGAAACAGTTTTTCCTACGTGCGTGTGTTTTATACCCTGAGTTTTTCCTGTACGTGCGTGTGTTTTATACCCTGAGTTTTTCCTGTACGTGCGTGTGTTTTATACCCTGAGTTTTTCCTGTACGTGCGTGTGTTTTATACCCTGAGTTTCTCCTGTACGTGCGTGTGTTTTATACCCTGAGTTTTTCCTGTACGTGCGTGTGTTTTATACCCTGAGTTTCTCCTGTACGTGCATGTGTTTTATACCCTGAGTTTTTCCTGTGCCTCAGACTTCTCCTCGGGGGAGATGGGTTCCTTATCGAGACGCTCCAGCAGAGGCAGGCGGCTCAGGACACACAGACGATAGTCCTCCGTCTCCACGAGAGGGTTTTCAGCCAGGACCAGCGCTCGCAGTGTCCTGGATACGCCCACCAGACTACGCAAAGCACGCTGGGAAGAAACCAGGTTACCCCTGGAGGGGAGATGGAGGGGAGAGGAACATTACATTTTAGTCATTTAGCAGACGCTCTTATCCAGAGTGACTTACAGTAGTGAATGCATACTTTTCATACAATATTTTTTTCCCCGTACTGGTCCCCCGTGGGAATCGAACCCACAACCCTGGCGTTGCAAACACCATGCTCTACCAACTGAACCACACGGGACCACACGAGATGGAGGGGAGATGGAGGAGAGATGGAGGGGAGATGAAGGGGAGATGGAGGGGAGATGGAGGGAGAAGAAGGGGAGATGGAAGGGGGGATGGAGGGGAGATGGAGGGGAGATGGAGGGGAGATGAAGGGAGATGGAGGGGAGAAGAAGGGGAGAAGAAGGTGAGATGGAGGGGAGATGAAGGTGAGATGGAGGGGAGATGGAGGGGAGATGGAAGGGGAGAAGAAGGGGAGATGGAGGGGAGATGGAGGGAGATGGAGGGGAGATGAAGGGGAGATGGAGGGGAGAAGGAGGGGAGATGGAGGGAGAAGGAGGGGAGATGGAGGGGAGATGGAGGGGAGATGGAGGGAGATGGAGGGGAGGGGAGATGGAGGGAGATGAAGGGGAGATGGAGGAGGGGACATGAAGGGGAGATGGAGGGGGAGTGGAGGGGAGAAGGAGGGGAGAAGGAGGGGAGATGGGAGGGGAGATGGAGGGGAGGGGAGATGGAGGGGAGAAGGAGGAGAGAAGGAGGGGAGATGGGAGGGGAGATGGAGGGAGAAGGAGGGGAGATGGAGTGGAGATGAAGGGAGGGGAGATGGAGGGGAGATGGAGGGGAGATGGGAGGGAGATGGAGGGGAGAAGGAGGGGAGATGGAGGGGAGATGGAGGGGAGATGAAGGGGAGATGGAGGGGAGAAGGAGGGGAGATGGAGGGGAGATGGAGGGGGGAGTGGAGGGGAGAAGGAGGGGAGGAGAGATGGAGGGGAGATGGAGGGGAGAAGGAGGGGAGATGGAGGGGTGATGGAGGGGAGATGAAGGGGAGATGGAGGGGTGATGGAGGGAGGAGGGGAGATGGAGGGGAGATGGAAGGGGAGATGGAGGGGAGATGAAGGGGAGATGGAGGGGAGATGGAGGGGAGATGGAGGGGAGAAGGAGGGGAGATGGAGGGGAGAAGGAGGGGAGATGGAGGGGAGATGGAGGGGTGATGGAGGGGAGATGAAGGGGAGATGGAGGGGTGATGGAGGGGAGATGAAGGGGAGATGGAGGGGAGATGGAGGGGTGATGGAGGGGAGGAGGGGAGATGGAGGGGAGATGGAGGGGAGATGGAAGGGGAGATGGAGGGGAGATGAAGGGGAGATGGAGGGAGATGGAGGGGAGATGGAGGGAGATGGAGGAGAGATGGAGGGGAGATGGAGGTGAGATGGAGGGGAGATGGAGGGAAGATGGAAGGGGAGATGGAGGGGAGATGGAGGGGAGATGGAGGGGAAATGAAGGGGAGATGGAGGTGAGATGGAGGGGAGGGGAGATGGAGGGGAGATGAAGGGGAGATGGAGGAGAGATGGAGTGGAGATGGAGGGGAGATGGAGGGGAGATGAAGGGGAGATGGAGGGGAGATGGAGGGGAGATGGAGGAGAGATGGAGTTGCAGTTGACGGTGTTGAGGTACTGCAGGGACTTCATGTTGGGACTGATGTCTACCTGATGTTGAGGTACTGCAGGGACTGATGTCTACCTGATGTTGAGGTACTGCAGGGACTGATGTCTACCTGATGTTGAGGTACTGCAGGGACTGATGTCTACCTGATGTTGAGGTACTGCAGGGACTGATGTCTACCTGATGTTGAGGTACTGCAGGGACTGATGTCTACCTGATGTTGAGGTACTGCAGGGACTGATGTCTACCTGATGTTGAGGTACTGCAGGGACTGATGTCTACCTGATGTTGAGGTACTGCAGGGACTGATGTCTACCTGATGTTGAGGTACTGCAGGGCCTGTTGTCTACCTGATGTTGAGGTACTGCAGGGACTGATGCCTACCTGATGTTGAGGTACTGCAGGGACTTCATGTTGGGACTGATGTCTACCTGATGTTGAGGTACTGCAGGGACTGAATTCTACCTGATGTTGAGGTACTGCAGGGACTGATGTCTACTTGATGTTGAGGTACTGCAGGGACTGATGCCTACCTTATGTTGAGGTACTGCAGGGACTGATGTCTACCTGATGTTGAGGTACTGCAGGGACTGATGCCTACCTGATGTTGAGGTACTGCAGGGACTGATGTCTACCTGATGTTGAGGTACTGCAGGGACTGATGTCTACCTGATGTTGAGGTACTGCAGGGACTGAATTCTACCTGATGTTGAGGTACTGCAGGGACTGATGCCTACCTGATGTTGAGGTACTGCAGGGCCTGATGTCTACCTGATGTTGAGGTACTGCAGGGACTGATGTCTACCTGATGTTGAGGTACTGCAGGGACTGATGTCTACCTGATGTTGAGGTACTGCAGGGACTGATGTCTACCTGATGTTGAGGTACTGCAGGGACTGATGTCTACCTGATGTTGAGGTACTGCAGGGCCTGATGTCTACCTGATGTTGAGGTACTGCAGGGCCTGATGTCTACCTTATGTTGAGGTACTGCAGGGACTGATGTCTACCTGATGTTGAGGTACTGCAGGGACTGATGTCTACCTGATGTTGAGGTACTGCAGGGCCTGATGTCTACCTGATGTTGAGGTACTGCAGGGACTGATGTCTACCTGATGTTGAGGTACTGCAGGGACTGATGTCTACCTTATGTTGAGGTACTGCAGGGACTGATGTCTACCTGATGTTGAGGTACTGCAGGGACTGATGTCTACCTTATGTTGAGGTACTGCAGGGACTGATGTCTACCTGATGTTGAGGTACTGCAGGGACTTCATGTTGGGACTGATGTCTACCTGATGTTGAGGTACTGCAGGGACTGATGTCTACCTGATGTTGAGGTACTGCAGGGACTTCATGTTGGGACTGATGTCTACCTGATGTTGAGGTACTGCAGGGACTGATGTCTACCTTATGTTGAGGTACTGCAGGGACTGATGTCTACCTGATGTTGAGGTACTGCAGGGACTTCATGTTGGGACTGATGTCTACCTGATGTTGAGGTACTGCAGGGACTGATGCCTACCTGATGTTGAGGTACTGCAGGGACTTCATGTTGGGACTGATGTCTACCTGATGTTGAGGTACTGCAGGGACTTCATGTTGGGACTGATTCCGTCTAGAGTCTCCAGTTGGTTGTCTCGGAGGTGCAGGGTGGTCAGACGCTCCAGCTTACCCAGACCCTCCAGGCGCTTGATAGTATTCTGGGCCTGCACAGGGGTCAGAGGTTATAGGTCACGGGGTTAGAGGTAAGAATTAAACTGAGGTAAGTGACAGGTCAAAGGTTAGAACCAGGAATCAGTTGGGGTTTTGGGTGAGAGGATGAAAGTTACCAGGTAAAGGCTGTGTAGGTTAGAGTTAGGGTTGAAAGGTCAGGTAGAGGCTGTGTAGGTTAGAGTTAGGGTTGAAAGGTCAGGTAGAGGCTGTGTAGGTTAGAGTTAGGGTTGAAAGGTCAGGTAGAGGCTGTGTAGGTTAGAGTTAGGGTTGAAAGGTCAGGTAAAGGCTGTGTAGGTTAGAGTTAGGGTTGAAAGGTCAGGTAGAGGCTGTGTAGGTTAGAGTTAGGGTTGAAAGGTCAGGTAGAGGCTGTGTAGGTTAGAGTTAGGGTTGAAAGGTCAGGTAGAGGCTGTGTAGGTTAGAGTTAGGGTTGAAAGGTCAGGTAGAGGCTGTGTAGGTTAGAGTTAGGGTTGAAAGGTCAGGTAGAGGCTGTGTAGGTTAGAGTTAGGGTTGAAAGGTCAGGTAGAGGCTGTGTCGGTTAGAGTTAGGGTTGAAAGGTCAGGTAGAGGCTGTGTAGGTTAGAGTTAGGGTTGAAAGGTCAGGTAGAGGCTGTGTCGGTTAGAGTTAGGGTTGAAAGGTCAGGTAGAGGCTGTGTAGGTTAGAGTTAGGGTTGAAAGGTCAGGTAAAGGCTGTGTAGGTTAGAGTTAGGGTTGAAAGGTCAGGTAGAGGCTGTGTAGGTTAGAGTTAGGGTTGAAAGGTCAGGTAGAGGCTGTGTCGGTTAGAGTTAGGGTTGAAAGGTCAGGTAGAGGCTGTGTAGGTTAGAGTTAGGGTTGAAAGGTCAGGTAGAGGCTGTGTAGGTTAGAGTTAGGGTTGAAAGGTCAGGTAGAGGCTGTGTAGGTTAGAGTTAGGGTTGAAAGGTCAGGTAGAGGCTGTGTAGGTTAGAGTTAGGGTTGAAAGGTCAGGTAGAGGCTGTGTAGGTTAGAGTTAGGGTTGAAAGGTCAGGTAGAGGCTGTGTAGGTTAGAGTTAGGGTTGAAAGGTCAGGTAGAGGCTGTGTAGGTTAGGAGTTAGGGTTGAAAGGTCAGGTAGAGGCTGTGTAGGTTAGAGTTAGGGTTGAAAGGTCAGGTAGAGGCTGTGTAGGTTAGAGTTAGGGTTGAAAGGTCAGGTAGAGGCTGTGTAGGTTAGAGTTAGGGTTGAAAGGTCAGGTAGAGGCTGTGTAGGTTAGAGTTAGGGTTGAAAGGTCAGGTAGAGGCTGTGTAGGTTAGAGTTAGGGTTGAAAGGTCAGGTAGAGGCTGTGTAGGTTAGAGTTAGGGTTGAAAGGTCAGGTAGAGGCTGTGTAGGTTAGAGTTAGGGTTGAAAGGTCAGGTAGAGGCTGTGTAGGTTAGAGTTAGGGTTGAAAGGTCAGGTAGAGGCTGTGTAGGTTAGAGTTAGGGTTGAAAGGTCAGGTAGAGGCTGTGTAGGTTAGAGTTAGGGTTGAAAGGTCAGGTAGAGGCTGTGTAGGTTAGAGTTAGGGTTGAAAGGTCAGGTAGAGGTTATGGTGAGAGGTTAGGGGTTAAAGGTTACCAGGTAGAGGTTATGGTTAGGGGTTAAAGGTTACCAGGTAGAGGTTATGGTTAGGGGTTAGAGGTTACCAGGTAGAGGTTATGGTTAGGGGTTAAAGGTTACCAGGTAGAGGTTAGGGGTTAAAGGTTACCAGGTAGAGGTTATGGTTAGGGGTTAAAGGTTACCAGGTAGAGGTTATGGTTAGGGGTTAAGGGTTACCAGGTAGAGGTTATGGTGAGAGGTTAAAGGTTACCAGGTAGAGGTTATGGTGAGAGGTTAGGGGTTAAAGGTTACCAGGTAGAGGTTATGGTTAGGGGTTAAAGGTTACCAGGTAGAGGTTATGGTTAGGGGTTAAAGGTTACCAGGTAGAGGTTATGGTTAGGGGTTAAAGGTTACCAGGTAGAGGTTATGGTTAGGGGTTAAAGGTTACCAGGTAGAGGTTATGGTGAGAGGTTAGGGGTTAAAGGTTACCAGGTAGAGGTTATGGTTAGGGGTTAAAGGTTACCAGGTAGAGGTTATGGTTAGGGGTTAGGGGTTAAAGGTTACCAGGTAGAGGTTATGGTGAGAGGTTAGGGGTTAAAGGTTACCAGGTAGAGGTTATGGTTAGGGGTTAAAGGTTACCAGGTAGAGGTTATGGTTAGGGGTTAGAGGTTAAAGGTTACCAGGTAGAGGTTATGGTTAGGGGTTAAAGGTTACCAGGTAGAGGTTATGGTTAGGGGTTAAAGGTTACCAGGTAGAGGTTATGGTTAGGGGTTAAAGGTTACCAGGTAGAGGTTATGGTTAGGGGTTAAAGGTTACCAGGTAGAGGTTATGGTTAGGGGTTAAAGGTTACCAGGTAGAGGTTATGGTTAGGGGTTAAAGGTTACCAGGTAGAGGTTATGGTTAGGGGTTAAAGGTTACCAGGTAGAGGTTAGGGGTTAAGGGTTACCAGGTAGAGGTTATGGTTAGGGGTTAAAGGTTAAAGGTTACCAGGTAGAGGTTATGGTTAGGGGTTAAAGGTTACCAGGTAGAGGTTATGGTTAGGGGTTAAAGGTTACCAGGTAGAGGTTATGGTGAGAGGTTAGGGGTTAAAGGTTACCAGGTAGAGGTTATGGTTAGGGGTTAAAGGTTACCAGGTAGAGGTTATGGTTAGGGGTTAAAGGTTACCAGGTAGAGGTTATGGTTAGGGGTTAGGGGTTACCAGGTAGAGGTTATGGTTAGGGGTTAGGGGTTACCAGGTAGAGGTTATGGTTAGGGGTTAGGGGTTAAAGGTTACCAGGTAGAGGTTATGGTTAGGGGTTAGGGGTTACCAGGTAGAGGTTATGGTTAGGGGTTAGGGGTTAAAGGTTACCAGGTAGAGGTTATGGTTAGGGGTTAGGGGTTAAAGGTTACCAGGTAGAGGTTATGGTTAGGGGTTAGGGGTTAAAGGTTACCAGGTAGAGGTTATGGTTAGGGGTTAGGGGTTAAAGGTTACCAGGTAGAGGCGTCGGAGGTTGGGCAGGTAGATTCCGTCGGTAGTCTCCAGTTTGTTTCCTCTCAGTTCCAGAGTCACCAGGTTGGTCAGGTGATGGTACAGTAGCCCCGACACCCTCTGGATACCGTTACCTAGCAACGACACACAGACACCCTCTGGATACCGTTACCTAGCAACGACACACAGACACCCTCTGGATACCGTTACCTAGCAACGACACACAGACACCCTCTGGATACCGTTACCTAGCAACGACACACAGACACCCTCTGGATACCGTTACCTAGCAACGACACACAGACACCCTCTGGATACCGTTACCTAGCAACGACACACAGACACCCTCTGGATACCGTTACCTAGCAACGACAAACAGACACCCTCTGGATACCGTTACCTAGCAACGACACACAGACACCCTCTGGATACCGTTACCTAGCAACGACACACAGACACCCTCTGGATACCGTTACCTAGTAACGACAAACAGACACCCTCTGGATACCGTTACCTAGCAACGACAAACAGACACCCTCTGGATACCGTTACCTAGTAACGACACACAGACACCCTCTGGATACCGTTACCTAGCAACGACACACAGACACCCTCTGGATACCGTTACCTAGCAACGACACACAGACACCCTCTGGATACCGTTACCTAGTAACGACACACAGACACCCTCTGGATACCGTTACCTAGCAACGACAAACAGACACCCTCTGGATACCGTTACCTAGTAACGAAACACAGACACCCTCTGGATACCGTTACTTAGAGCGGCCATACTCAACCTACGGACCCAGGCCTCGACACTCAGGGGACCCCCGTTGATTTTGTTGAGTCACTCAGATATCATATTATTTACACACATAAGACATGTCTGTCTGTCTGTCTGTCTGTCTGTCTATGCCATAGAGATAGAGGACTCTAGAGCTCAAAAGCCAGCTTTAGCATGGGCAGCGCTTCCACCATTTTAAAGTAGTCAACTGGGTGGGACTTCCTATGGGTTAAGGAAAGGTTACATAATTCCATCCAGGTTATCAGGAGGAATCAGCCAATGAATTATGTTTATGAGCAAACATTCTATAACTGTAGGTGACAGTAAATCGCCCACCGTAGCTTTATACCATCCTACAGGTGGCAGTATGTTTACCAACCTGCTCAGTTGGTAGAGCATGGTGCTTGTAATACCAGGGTAGTGGGGGTTCGATTCCCAGGACCACCCATACGTGACTGTAAGTCGCTTTGGATAAAAGTGTCTGCTAAATGGCAGATATTAGATTAGAAGAAAATGTACTACTTCAAAATTGAGATGGCCTCAATGGCGCTGCCCATGTGCTAACATACGCCAGAATGGGACAGATACAAAGAAGAGTCCTCTATCATTCTTTATGGGTCTATGCTAGGTAATGGTCGGTCCGTCTGTATTCGGTCACCTCAGTACACTGATTGTAAGATCTGTTACTTTATCTCAGCCACATTCAGACCTTAAATCTATGTCAATAGATCGATCCTGGCAAATGAGGTTCTCCTACACCCTCTCCCCAGACTGACCAATGATATTGAGTCTCTCCCACACCCCCTCCCAGACTGACCAATGAGGTTACGGCTCTCCCACACCCCCCTCCCAGACTGACCAATGAGGTTACGGCTCTCCCACACCCCCCTCCCAGACTGACCAATGAGGTTACGGCTCTCCCACACCCCCCTCCCAGACTGACCAATGAGGTTACGGCTCTCCCACACCCCCCTCCCAGACTGACCAATGAGGTTACGGCTCTCCCACACCCCCCCTCCCAGACTGACCAATGAGGTTACGGCTCTCCCACACCCCCTCCCAGACTGACCAATGAGGTTACGGCTCTCCCACACCCCCCCTCCCAGACTGACCAATGAGGTTACGGCTCTCCCACACCCCCTCCCAGACTGACCAATGAGGTTACGGCTCTCCCACACCCCCCTCCCAGACTGACCAATGAGGTTACGGCTCTCCCACACCCCCTCCCAGACTGACCAATGAGGTTGAGGCTCTCCCACACCCCCCCTCCCAGACTGACCAATGAGGTTACGGCTCTCCCACACCCCCCTCCCAGACTGACCAATGAGGTTGAGGCTCTCCCACACCCCCTCCCAGACTGACCAATGAGGTTACGGCTCTCCCACACCCCCTCCCAGACTGACCAATGAGGTTACGGCTCTCCCACACCCCCTCCCAGACTGACCAATGAGGTTACGGCTCTCCCACACCCCCCTCCCAGACTGACCAATGAGGTTGAGGCTCTCCCACACCCCCCTCCCAGACTGACCAATGAGGTTACGGCTCTCCCACACCCCCTCCCAGACTGACCAATGAGGTTGAGGCTCTCCAGGGCGAAGCCTTCTAGGCCCTCCAGGTCTCTGAGGCGGTTCAGGGCCAGACTCAGCCACTGTAGGTAGATCAGCTGACCCAGGGGCTGACCTCTGAACCCCGCCACCATGTTACCATCGCCCTGGAGGGGGGGAGGATAATTTTTATATTTTCTCTTATTGAAAAATGCTACACCGTCTTACACAGGAGGAAGTATCCTTATTTGGGACTAATTTGGGACGGAGACAATCCTATATCCCAAGACGCTGGTCAAAATGTTGCACTATATGAGGAATATGGTGCAATTTGGGTCCTTGCCTTCAGCCACAGCAGCTGTGTGAGGGCGACCAGGGGTGAAAGGTCAGAGAGGTGGTTGGATGACACGTCCAGGAAACGCAGGTGGACAAACGAGCTGACCAGGGCTATGTCCGTCAGACGCCTGGGGAGAGAGGGAGAAGGGGGAGAGAGGGAGGGGGAGAGAGAGGGAGGGAGAGAGAGAGAGAGAGGGAGGGGAGAGAGAGGGAGGGAAGGGGAGAGAGAGGGGGAGAGAGAGGGAGGGAAGGGGAGAGAGGGAGGGGGAGAGAGAGAGAAGGAAGGCGGAGAGAGAGGGGGAGAGAGAGAGAAGGAAGGGGAGAGAGAGGGAGGGAAGGGGAGAGAGGGAGGGGGGAGAGAGAGAGAAGGAAGGGGAGAGAGGGAGGGGGGAGAGAGAGAAGGAAGGCGGAGAGAGAGGGGGGAGAGAGACGGGGTAGGGAGGCACAGCGACAGAGACGGGGTGGAGCGGCACAGGGAGAGAGACGGGGATAGAGGGGGTAGGAAGGAACAGGGAGAGAGAGGGAGTAGGGAGGCAGAGGGAGAGAGTTGCATTGCTGCATATACCCATCCAATTATTTTAGATGTAATAATTGTCTTGGGTTAGGGGCTAGGGATGAGAGGCTAGGGGCCAACCTAAGGGCTAGCAGTTGATTTGGGACTGGACCCGGTTGCATCTCAAATAGCATCCCTATAGGCCCTGTTCAAAAGTAGGGCAAGTGCACTATAAATGGAATAGGGTGCCATCTGAGATGCACCCCAGGTGTTTTGTGTCCTGTGGTGTTCATGTCACCTGTCTTTCAGTTCGAGCTTTACGAAGGCGTGTGCCAGGCCGTTCCCGGTGCGACACAAAAGAGACAGACCTGGGATCAGAATTTCCTTGGTGAGAGGACACGGCTCAATCTGGAGACGGACACATCAACACAAAACTCAGCTAAGCAGAAATAATGAATTCATGAATCAATGAATCAGAATAAATCAAATTTTATTGATGACTTATCAGTTTACAATTTGACATGTATTGTAGGATTAGGTTACCCATGTGATCGATAATCAACAACTAAAAAAAAAAACGAAACAATGTCAATATACACCTGCTCCTCTTTCTCGGACATATTTTCCTCCTGTCCTTCCTCATTCGCAGCCTCCTCTCCCTCGGACAGCCCCGCATGGTCCTCTCCCTCCGACATCCTGCTCTCCGTTTAATCTACGGTAACGTTACAGCGTCAGCTGCACTGGCTAAACCCCCAAATAAACGTCCTGCTAAATCAACACGACAAGTTTAATCAAACTAGCTGTAAAAAATGTAAAGCACTTCTTCAATTAAAATAAATTAAAAAAAATGTCTCATTTGAATTCGCTAGCTTAAGTTAATCGATTTCAATTGAGGTATTTTTTGTTGTTATTTTTTAATTGAAGAAGTGCTTTACATTTTTTTACAGCTAGTTTTATTAAACTTGTGTTGTTGATTTAGCAGGACGTTATATAGGGGTTAGCCAGTGCAGCTAACGCTGTAACGTTACAGTAGCTAGCCTGTCGAGCTACGGTCTCAAAGAAACACAATCCCCAAAAATAGTACAGGTCATGATTACCCCCCCCAAAATGTTAGACTTTTATTAGCTATATAATTAGCTAACTAGTTGTTTAATCCAACTTTTTAACGTTAGTGTTGACAATATTTTGTAAAGAAGTAATTTACCTCAGTGGGTTAGCCACGGCTTGTGTCGTCGTTTCCATGGAAACAACATCAGCTGTCAGATGGGATCTTTCTTTTTCAGTGAAAAATATTTAGTAAACAAAGTCAAATCTTCCTGTATATAACCACGATTATGGATTATAAATATACACGGGGGAAAAACGTTTATATAAAATGTATTGCGTTTGTGTAATAACATCAACATCAACTGAAAGGGGGTATATAATGTGGGACAAGTCTTTCCAAACCAAGTGTCATGTCATGTTTTTCACCCACAGAATGTAATTTAGTTATTTTTGTATGAACCAATTCAGCAATAGTCAAATAGTGTGTTTTGCTCAGTGTAGGTAAAGATTGCCAATAATTTTTGTGGTTGTCACAATGTAATTCCTCTTTTCTAAACCACACCTTGTTTGCAAAACCATGTTTGGGAAACACAATGTTGAGACAACAACCAGTAATGTAGAAATACATGCACAGCACTTCTGTTCCGATGCACAGTCAAACTTACCACACTAAGTGAGAATACACCAACAGTACTTTTATGTTTTACCATGTGTGATTCCCTCTTAATGAATGCCTTCCTAACAGTATACCAGTGATTGAAACTTGTCTCCTTCTTGGAAATTGTGTGGCGTTCAATCAGGAAGAGGCTACGTGGACACTCCTAGCCAGGGTGCACTATGGGATGGCAAAAACCGGTCATGGACCCCCCCCCCCCCCCCCAGATAGAATTTGTTTCACCATAAACATAACAAATGGCATATTAATTACCATGCTCAGTTTTGCCAGTGTAGCCTGCCAGTAGCACAGACCGGGAACAGAGGCTATATGCCAGTGTAGCCTGCCAGTAGCACAGACCAGAACAGAGTCTATATGCCGGTGTAACCTGCCAGTAGCACAGACCAGGCCAGAGGCTATATGCCGGTGTAACCTGCCAGTAGCACAGACCAGAACAGAGGCTATATGCCAGTGTAGCCTGCCAGTAGGACAGACCGGGAACAGAGGCTATATGCCAGTGTAACCTGCCAGTAGCACAGACCAGAACAGAGGCTATATGCCAGTGTAACCTGCCAGTAGCACAGACCGGGAACAGAGGCTATATGCCAGTGTAACCTGCCAGTAGCACAGACCAGAACAGAGGCTATATGCCAGTGTAACCTGCCAGTAGCACAGACCGGGAACAGAGGCTATATGCCAGTGTAACCTGCCAGTAGCACAGACCAGAACAGAGGCTATATGCCAGTGTAGCCTGCCAGTAGCACAGACCGGAACAGAGGCTATATGCCAGTGTAACCTGCCAGTAGCACAGACCAGAACAGAGGCTATATGCCAGTGTAACCTGCCAGTAGCACAGACCAGGCCAGAGGCTATATGCCGGTGTAGCCTGCCAGTAGCACAGACCGGAACAGAGGCTATATGCCAGTGTAACCTGCCAGTAGCACAGACCAGGCCAGAGGCTATATGCCGGTGTAGCCTGCCAGTAGCACAGACCGGAACAAAGGCTATATGCCAGTGTACGCTCATAATCTGAGGGGGGTAGGAGGGCGTAAGTAATAATGTAATATTTTGTAGTTAAAAATCACAAAAAATACATTCTGATTGGGGACCTAGCCATCCAATGTCATAATGATACGGCCTTCAATCCCTTGTTTAGGCAGCTCATTGGATCCCAGAGCGGGGTCAAATTGACAGTTTTTTTCTTTCACAGAAAGAGAAAAAGATTGTTCACCTTTGCAGACAGCTACAGCTAGCTTCGTTAAGTTTAGGTAGTGTCTCACTGAATAATTATATCTAGTTGGCTATGCTTTGATCAGCGTGGATATTTCAAAATGTCTGGGCACTGACAAGAGCAGTGTACCACCATGTTGAGACTGATGGAGAGCTCACCGAGCAGCCTGCTAGCCCGACCACCGAGGTTGAGGAGCCTTCTACCCCCCCCCACCCCCACCCCCTCTGCCTGCTGACCAACAAGATGGGAGGACAGCCATTGCCTAGCAACACGAGGGTGAGATCACAACAAGCACCTGCCAGTGGCATGTAGTCATGGATACCAAGGGAAGCCAGGCTTCTCCAAAACAATAAAAAAATAAAAAAATAAAAACATTTTATGTATATTTTGTCTCTCTGTGTTTCATAATTTTCCTTCAATTCACAAGAGGCTGAATGTATCTCACTGGAGAAAGCATCCGAGCGAGGGAAACAGCGCCCCTCTGTCTCTGTATGTGTAGGCCATCTATCTGATGCTGTCTGGTCATAAAGAGTATGACATTGTTGCCACCAGTAGCATTGAATGCAGAGGGAAGCCAGCGAGCATTTGGCCTCCCCTTGATAAAAAAAAAAAAGTATTAAATAATAGCCAATCAGTGTTGAGCTAAACTGAGTGAGCTCAACAGTGAATGGTTCTGGCGCACCAAAAAAAGTGTCAAGGGAAGCCATCTTGGATTTGACTTCACACCAAAAGAAAGAGTGTCAAGGGAAGCCATCTTGGATTTGACTTCACACCAAAGTAAAGAGTGTCAAGGGAAGCCATCTTGGATTTGACTTCACACCAAAGTAAAGAGTGCCAAGGGAAGCCATCTTGGATTTGACAGCAAAAGCCAAACGTCATTGACAGAAAAAAAAACTAGAATGTCGTTGTGTCGTTGTGATCCGGTGGTAAGCCAGCCAAAAAAATGGGTCCTTTTCTAAATTAGCCAAGGATAGAGATAGGGATTTGGACTGGTTTGAATTAATTCTCCATACTGGCCAATTATTATGAAGGCGATTCTGATCCAACTATTCATTCTGACATTGTTGTGTCCCTGGCCTGAGAGGAAGGAAGTTCAATATGTAGGTAGATGTAGAAGGCTAATGTTAACTAGCTGGATCATCGTTGCCCATAAACTGAACCACTTACAGAAACTCTCTGACAACTCTGCTATAGTCAGCTGTGTGATGAGAGGAGACTGTTATAGTCAGCTGTGTGATGAGAGGAGACTGCTATAGTCAGCTGTGTGATGAGAGGAGACTGCTATAGTCAGCTGTGTGATGAGAGGAGACTGCTATAGTCAGCTGTGTGATGAGAGGAGACTGTTAAAGTCAGCTGTGTGATGAGAGGAGACTGCTATAGTCAGCTGTGTGATGAGAGGAGACTGCTATAGTCAGCTGTGTGATGAGAGGAGACTGCTATAGTCAGCTGTGTGATGAGAGGAGACTGTTATAGTCAGCTGTTTGATGAGAGGAGACTCTGCTATAGTCAGCTGTGTGGTGAGAGGAGACTGCTATAGTCAGCTGTGTGATGAGAGGAGACTGTTATAATCAGCTGTGTGATGAGAGGAGACTGTTATAGTCAGCTGTGTGATGAGAGGAGACTGCTATAGTCAGCTGTGTGATGAGAGGAGACTGTTATAGTCAGCTGTGTGATGAGAGGAGACTGTTATAGTCAGCTGTGTGATGAGAGGAGACTGCTATAGTCAGCTGTGTGATGAGAGGAGACTGATATAGTCAGCTGTGTGATGAGAGGAGACTCTCCTATAGTCAGCTGTGTGATGAGAGGTGACTGTTATAGTCAGCTGTGTGATGAGAGGAGACTGCTATAGTCAGCTGTGTGATGAGAGGAGACTCTGCTATAGTCAGCTGTGTAATGAGAGGAGACAGCTATAGTCAGCTGTGTGATGAGAGGAGACTGTTATAGTCAGCTGTGTGATGAGAGGAGACTGCTATAGTCAGCTGTGTGATGAGAGGAGACTGTTATAGTCAGCTGTGTAATGAGAGGAGACTCTGCTATAGTCAGCTGTGTGATGTGAGGAAACTCTGCTATAGTCAGCTGTGTGATGAGAGGAGACTGCTATAGTCAGCTGTGTGATGAGAGGAGACTGTTATAGTCAGCTGTGTGATGAGAGGAGACTCTGTTATAGTCAGCTGTGTGATGAGAGGAGACTGCTATAATCACCTGTGTGATGAGAGGAGACTCTGTTATAGTCAGCTGTGTGATGAGATGAGACTGCTATAGTCAGCTGTGTAATGAGAGGAGACTCTGCTATAGTCAGCTGTGTGATGAGAGGAGACTCTGCTATAGTCAGCTGTGTGATGAGAGGAGACTGCTATAGTCAGCTGTGTGATGAGAGGAGACTGCTATAGTCAGCTGTGTGATGAGGAGACTGTTAGTCAGCTGTGTGATGAGAGGAGACTGCTATAGTCAGCTGTGTGATGAGAGGAGACTGTTATAGTCAGCTGTGTGATGAGAGGAGACTGTTATAGTCAGCTGTGTAATGAGAGGAGACTCTGCTATAGTCAGCTGTGTGATGAGAGGAGACTGATATAGTCAGCTGTGTAATGAGAGGAGACTGCTATAGTCAGCTGTGTGATGTGAGGAAACTCTGCTATAGTCAGCTGTGTGATGAGAGGAGACTGTTATAGTCAGCTGTGTGATGAAAGGAGACTCTGTTATAGTCAGCTGTGTGATGAGAGGAGACTCTGCTATAGTCAGCTGTGTGATGAGAGGAGACTGTTAT
This sequence comes from Salmo salar, assembly GCF_905237065.1. Lineage (NCBI taxonomy): Eukaryota > Metazoa > Chordata > Actinopteri > Salmoniformes > Salmonidae > Salmo > Salmo salar. The sequence goes on along the minus strand of NW_025549165.1, from coordinate 85,592 downwards.
AGTCAGCTGTGTGATGAGAGGAGACTGTTATAATCAGCTGTGTGATGAGAGGAGACTGTTATAGTCAGCTGTGTGATGAGAGGAGACTGTTATAATCAGCTGTGTGATGAGAGGAGACTGTTATAGTCAGCTGTGTGATGAGAGGAGACTCTGTTATATTCAGCTGTGTGGTGAGAGGAGACTGCTATAGTCAGCTGTGTAATGAGAGGAGACTGCTATAGTCAGCTGTGTGATGAGAGGAGACTGCTATAGTCAGCTGTGTGATGAGAGGAGACTGTTATAGTCAGCTGTGTAATGAGAGGAGACTCTGCTATAGTCAGCTGTGTGATGAGAGGAGACTGCTATAATCAGCTGTGTGATGAGAGGAGACTGCTATAGTCAGCTGTGTAATGAGAGGAGACTCTGCTATAGTCAGCTGTGTGATGAGAGGAGACTCTGTTATAGTCAGCTGTGTGATGAGAGGAGACTCTGATATAGTCAGCTGTGTGATGAGAGGAGACTGTTATAGTCAGCTGTGTGATGAGAGGAGACTGTTATAGTCAGCTGTGTGATGAGAGGAGACTGTTATAGTCAGCTGTGTGATGAGAGGAGACTCTGTTATAATCAGCTGTGTGATGAGAGGAGACTGTTATAGTCAGCTGTGTGGTGAGAGGAGACTGCTATAGTTAGCTGTGTAATGAGAGGAGACTCTGCTATAGTCAGCTGTGTGATGAGAGGAGACTGCTATAGTCAGCTGTGTGATGAGAGGAGACTGCTATAGTCAGCTGTGTGATGAGAGGAGACTGCTATAGTCAGCTGTGTGATGAGAGGAGACTGCTATAGTCAGCTGTGTGATGAGAGGAGACTGCTATAGTCAGCTGTGTGATGAGAGGAGACTGTTAAAGTCAGCTGTGTGATGAGAGGAGACTGCTATAGTCAGCTGTGTGATGAGAGGAGACTGCTATAGTCAGCTGTGTGATGAGAGGAGACTGCTATAGTCAGCTGTGTGATGAGAGGAGACTGTTATAGTCAGCTGTTTGATGAGAGGAGACTCTGCTATAGTCAGCTGTGTGGTGAGAGGAGACTGCTATAGTCAGCTGTGTGATGAGAGGAGACTGTTATAATCAGCTGTGTGATGAGAGGAGACTGTTATAGTCAGCTGTGTGATGAGAGGAGACTGCTATAGTCAGCTGTGTGATGAGAGGAGACTGTTATAGTCAGCTGTGTGATGAGAGGAGACTGTTATAGTCAGCTGTGTGATGAGAGGAGACTGCTATAGTCAGCTGTGTGATGAGAGGAGACTGATATAGTCAGCTGTGTGATGAGAGGAGACTCTCCTATAGTCAGCTGTGTGATGAGAGGTGACTGTTATAGTCAGCTGTGTGATGAGAGGAGACTGCTATAGTCAGCTGTGTGATGAGAGGAGACTCTGCTATAGTCAGCTGTGTGATGTGAGGAAACTCTGCTATAGTCAGCTGTGTGATGAGAGGAGACTGCTATAGTCAGCTGTGTGATGAGAGGAGACTGTTATAGTCAGCTGTGTGATGAGAGGAGACTGCTATAGTCAGCTGTGTGATGAGAGGAGACTGTTATAGTCAGCTGTGTAATGAGAGGAGACTCTGCTATAGTCAGCTGTGTGATGTGAGGAAACTCTGCTATAGTCAGCTGTGTGATGAGAGGAGACTGCTATAGTCAGCTGTGTGATGAGAGGAGACTGTTATAGTCAGCTGTGTGATGAGAGGAGACTCTGTTATAGTCAGCTGTGTGATGAGAGGAGACTGCTATAATCAGCTGTGTGATGAGAGGAGACTCTGTTATAGTCAGCTGTGTGATGAGAGGAGACTCTGCTATAGTCAGCTGTGTGATGAGAGGAGACTGTTATAGTCAGCTGTGTGATGAGAGGAGACTGTTATAATCAGCTGTGTGATGAGAGGAGACTGTTATAGTCAGCTGTGTGATGAGAGGAGACTGTTATAATCAGCTGTGTGATGAGAGGAGACTGTTATAGTCAGCTGTGTGATGAGAGGAGACTCTGTTATATTCAGCTGTGTGGTGAGAGGAGACTGCTATAGTCAGCTGTGTAATGAGAGGAGACTGCTATAGTCAGCTGTGTGATGAGAGGAGACTGCTATAGTCAGCTGTGTGATGAGAGGAGACTGTTATAGTCAGCTGTGTAATGAGAGGAGACTCTGCTATAGTCAGCTGTGTGATGAGAGGAGACTGCTATAATCAGCTGTGTGATGAGAGGAGACTGCTATAGTCAGCTGTGTAATGAGAGGAGACTCTGCTATAGTCAGCTGTGTGATGAGAGGAGACTCTGTTATAGTCAGCTGTGTGATGAGAGGAGACTCTGATATAGTCAGCTGTGTGATGAGAGGAGACTGTTATAGTCAGCTGTGTGATGAGAGGAGACTGTTATAGTCAGCTGTGTGATGAGAGGAGACTGTTATAGTCAGCTGTGTGGTGAGAGGAGACTGCTATAGTTAGCTGTGTAATGAGAGGAGACTCTGCTATAGTCAGCTGTGTGATGAGAGGAGACTGCTATAGTCAGCTGTGTGATGAGAGGAGACTGCTATAGTCAGCTGTGTGATGAGAGGAGACTGTTATAATCAGCTGTGTGGTGAGAGGAGACTGCTATAATCAGCTGTGTGAGGAGAGGAGACTGTTATAATCAGCTGTGTGATGAGAGGAGACTGTTATAATCAGCTGTGTGGTGAGAGGAGACTGCTATAATCAGCTGTGTGAGGAGAGGAGACTGTTATAATCAGCTGTGTGATGAGAGGAGACAGCTATAGTCAGCTGTGTGGTGAGAGGAGACTCTGCTCATCACAGGGATAACAGAGCCCTTTGTAAAATGGTGTGAGGCCAATTACCTGGACCTGAATCCATTGAAGACCAAGGAGCGAGTGGTAGATTTGAGGGAAAATTTAAGATATTTTTAATCCCATTTCTATTAATTGTGAAGAGATTGGTACTGTTAACTCTTATAAATGTAATAGTGGACAACAAACTGAACTGGAAGTTGAATTCCCAACGGTGTCGACTAAAAAAAGCCCAATCCAGACTTCATTATAAGGAAGCTTACATCATTGTTACGTGTCCTGTCCTTGTAAGTCATTGATGATGCATGCTGTGATAAAACAAATTCCCCAAGTTGGGATTAATAAAGTAATACTCTAGTCTACTGAGGAAGTTAGGCAAGCAATTCAATGGATATCAATCAACAAAGAGGTAAGAATATGTAGGCTATAAGAATATGTTGAAGGATAGCTGTATTGGGTGAAGATGACTGAAGTGCTCACCTTTGTGTCTGTGTCTGCAGGTATGCAGACGAGGAGGCATACAAAAGGTATGTCAGTTAGTGTTGGTATGTTATGCAGATCACGTTTACCATCCTCCTCCCTTACCTCTTCAGTGAAAATCCCATAGGCCTCTACATTATGGACAAGGTATGTGTATGAAAACCATTATCAACACACGTTTTTTTCATTCACAACAAAAAACAAGGTATGAATACTGTTGTGTGTATGTTTTGTTAATCATCTGTATAATTACTTTTTTTAATTTTTTAAAATTCATAGACCACCCTCCCTACACCTCTGATGAATGTAACAGGAAACCTGTTCCAGCACTATGCACTGCTAAATCATTCTGGATACGGAGAACATCAACACGATGCATTCGGAAAGTATTCAGACCCCTCGACTTGTTCCACTTTTTGTTACGTTACAGCCTTACAGGCTGACTACACCGCTTCGTGTCAGCGTGCGCCGAGCGTTGCAAAATAAATTTAGAAATCTATATTATTCAATTATTGCACCCACACTGCTCGCGCGCATGCGCTCAAGGAGCGTCTGCGTTGCCAAGGGCTAAAATAGAAGTCAGTTCTAATTCTGATGCAGATCGCGCTGCAAGTCCTGCCTCTCCCATCTCCTCATTGGTTTATAGAAGCAGGTACCCACATGCCGTCTCCTCATTGGTTATACCCGTGGTACATGGAACCCAAACCGGCTGTGCGCGTGCGCCATCGTGCATAAATGTATTTAGTCCTCTGTTTCCCCTCCATGACTTTGTGTGTAATTGTTTATTGTTATGTGGGTATCGTCAGGCGCTATACTTTTGTTAAGTTCCGTGTTTTTTGGAACGCTTATGTTGTTATGTGCTGTCATTTTTGACCGGAATTAAAGTGCGCCTATTTACTACCTTCTGATCTCCTGCACCTGGCTTCGCCTCCGTACACAGCTAGCTAGCTTGCACTTGCTAACTAATTTGTCCTATTTTGCTAGCTTGCTGTTGCTAGCTAATTTGTCCTGGAATATAAACATTGAGTTGTTATTTTACCTGAAATGCACAAGGTCCTCTACTCCGACAATTAATCCACACATAAAACGGTCAACTGAATCGTTTCTAGTCATCTCTCCTCCTTCCAGGCTTTTTCTTCTCTTGACTTTATATCGCGATTGGCAACTTTCATAAATTAGGTGCATTACCGCCACTGACCTCGTTCGTCTTTCAGTCACCCACGTGGGTATAACCAATGAGGAGATGGCATGTGGGTACCTGCTTCTACAAACCAATGAGGAGATGGGAGAGGCAGGACTTGCAGCGCGATCTGCGTCAGAAATAGAACTGACTTCTATTTTAGCCCTTGGCAACGCAGACGCTCGTTGCGCGCGTGAGCAGTGTGGGTGCAATAATTGAATAACATAGATCTCTAAATTTATTTTGCAACGCGAGCGGTGTAGACAGCCTGTTATTCTAAAATGTATACAACTTATTTTTATCCTCATCAATATACACACAACACCCCATAATGACAAAGAGAAAACAAGTTTTTAGAAATAAAAACCAGAAATACTTTATTTACATAAGTATTCAGACCCTTTGCTATTAGACTCGAAATTGAGCTCAGGTGCATTCTGTTTCCATTGATCATCCTTGAGATGTTTCTATAACTTTATTTGGAGTCCACCTGTGGTAAATTCAATTGATTGGACATGATTTGGAAAGGCACACACCTGTCTATATAAAGTCCCACAGTTGACAGTGCATGTCAGAGCAAAAACCAAGCCATCAGGTCGAAGGAATTGTCCGTAGAGCTCCGAGACAGGATTGTGTCGAGGCTCAGATCTGGGGGAAGGGTACCAAAACATTTCTGCAGCAAACCAGTCAATCACGCCAGTAAATCACATCAGTAAATGAAACCAGTCAACCAAACCAGTCAATCACATCAGTAAATCAAACCAGTCAACCAAACCAGTTAATCACACAAGTCAATTGTAGGGTTAAAATGATCAAGGTACTTTTAAGTTATAGTGGGGTTAAAATCTGAGGATTATCAAGGTACTATTAAGTTATAGTGGGGTTAAAAGATTTGTAGCTTTGTAATTTGAAAGATTGAGATCTGACAGCCATACCCGATCAAACAAATAACGTTATAAAAATGAGACAAAGATCACGATAGTCAGTATTTCAAATACAAAAGACGAACCAAATCTCTTTTTTTCCCCCCCAGAACCAAATACTATATTACAATATGCATTTACTACAAATTCCATTTTACACACATATCAGAATGATATTACTATTGGTTCACACCTGATACCTTGTTAGTGTGATATACTGTCCATGGGAGGCCAGATCACTACCAGAATGTTCTGTCCACATCTCTATCTGGGTAAAAAGTTTTTTAAAAAAGTGCTCATTCTAAAATCCTCACACTGTCTAAGTTAAATCCCAAATGGCACCCTATTCCCTATATAGCGCACTACTTTTGACCAGGGCCTGTAGGGAATTAGGATACCATTTCAGACACTTAATATTCATCCCAAATGGCACCCTATTCCCTATATAGTGCACTACTTTTGACCAGGGCCTGTAGGGAATTAGGGTGCCATTTCAGACTACTTGGCACCCTATTCCCTACATAGAGCTATGGGCCCTGGTCAAAAGTAGTGCAGGAATAGGGTGCCGCGAGGGGCTGCTATTAGAAACATAGTCCTTTCACTCCCTGTATGATATCAAAGCCGCACATACAGAACCCAATCAAACAAACGTGATGAATTGACGGTTATCTTTCGTGAATCTAAAACTCCTTTTTCTATCGTCCATGGCTGGCTTACTGTTGGTGATCACCTCCATATTGATCTCCCGTGGCGTTGATCTCCCGTAGCGTTGCTCTCCCACAGCGTTGATCTCCCGTGGCGTTGCTCTCCCACGGCGTTGATCTCCCGTGGCGTTGCTCTCCCACAGCGTTGATCTCCCGCAGCGTTGCTCTCCCGTAGCGTCGCTCTCCCGCGGCGTTGATCTCCCGTGGCGTTGATCTCTCGTAGCGTTGATCTCCCGTGGCGTTGCTCTACCGTAGCGTTGCTCTCCCGTGGCGTTGGTCTCCCGTAGTGTTGCTCTCCCGTGGCGTTGCTCTCCTGTAGCGTTGATCTCCCGTGGCGTTGCTCTACCGTAGCGTTGCTCTCCCGTGGCGTTGGTCTCCCGTAGTGTTGCTCTCCCGTGGCGTTGCTCTCCCGTGGCGTTGATCTCCCGTGGCGTTGCTCTCCCGTGGCGTTGCTCTCCCGTAGCGTTGATCTCCCGTAGCGTTGCTCTCCCGTGGCGTCGCTCTCCCATAGCGTTGCTCTCCCGTGGCGTTGATCTCCCGTAGCGTTGATCTCCCGTAGCGTTGATCTCCCGTGGCGTCACTCTCCCGTGGCGTCGCTCTCCCACAGCGTTAATCTCCCACGGCGTTGATCTCCCGTGGCGTTGATCTCCCGTGGCGTTGCTCTCCCGTGGCGTTGCTCTCCCGTAGCGTTGATCTCCCACAGCGTTAATCTCCCACGGCGTTGATCTCCCGTGGCGTTGATCTCCTACAGCGTTGCTCTCCCGTAGCGTTGATCTCCTACAGCGTTGCTCTCCCACGGCGTTGCTCTCCCGTGGCGTTGATCTCCGTGGCGTTGCTCTCCCGTAGCGTTGCTCTCCCGTAGCGTTGCTCTCCCGTGGCGTTGGTCTCCCGTAGTGTTGCTCTCCCGTGGCGTTGCTCTCCCGTAGCGTTGATCTCCCGTGGCGTTGCTCTACCGTAGCGTTGCTCTCCCGTAGCGTTGCTCTCCCGTGGCGTTGCTCTCCCGTAGCGTTGCTCTCCCGTAGCGTTGCTCTCCCGTGGCGTTGCTCTCCCGTGGCGTTGATCTCCCGTGGCGTTGATCTCCTACAGCGTTGCTCTCCCGTGGCGTTGCTCTCCCGTAGCGTTGCTCTCCTACAGCGTTGCTCTCCCGTGGCGTTGCTCTCCCGTGGCGTTGCTCTCCCGTAGCGTTGATCTCCCACAGCGTCGCTCTCCCACAGCGTTGATCTCATATAGTGTTGATGTCCCGTATCGCCCTGCAGCCCAAGTGAAAGGTGCAGGTCCTGCGCCGCGATCAGATTTAAGAAGTTTTCCGTGACAACCAGGCCACACTGCATCGGTTCCTTCCTTCCGATGTAGAATTTAAAAACAGGAGCCTATCTATCTATCTATATCTATATATATATCTATGTAGTAGTGATACAGGAGAGCAGATGGTCCCAGTTCTGTCTATCTATATCTATATATCTATGTAGTAGTGGTAGAGGAGAGTAACGGGTCCCGGTCTGTATGAGGAGTAGGATACAGTTTCCACTAAATGCTCATCCAGGGTCAGTCCCCCCACACACACACACTTCCTGTTAACCCTTTACACTCGTGGGAATTGGCCTACATGGACAGGGCTGAATTTACTTACAGATGAAATATTTAAAGCATATGCATTACCATGGTAACAACTGAAAGGGGGAAATTATTTAGGACACAACAGTTCACCTGACAGAAGACTGAATCCAAACATGTGCATTTTACATTTACTCTAGTTTTCACCTTATTTGTTGATAACGAAATCTAAAATACTCTGGATACATTCAGTAACATGTTAAGAATATTCCTGGAAAATGTGGGGTAGGTGCAACTTTAGACAAATGTATGTAAAAGGTTTGAGTGAGAGGTCTAACTGAGGTTTCCATGTGGCCACACACCTCTCCAAACTGTGCATAGTTCCTAAGTCATTTCAATGCATTTTTTTATGACTTAAAGAAGAGTCTTCAGCTATAAGGTGCTTGTTTGAGCTCTCCTAGCTGGACCGTTGAGGAACTACAGCAAACACACTTGTAGTTGTTTTGGTTGGAACACAGTCCTTCCTCCCCTCCATCACACATTTACTGTTGTTGTTTAGGTAAACCAAACACTGTCATTATAAATAGCAACCTGGGTCAGGTGGGAATCATGTGAAAGCCTGTTCTGCTGCCAACATGACTAGCTAAGTTATAAAATATGACCTTGAGCTTTCACAAGGCAATTCAGAGAAGCATATTGCCATGTTGGTGTGCAGAGAAAGGAGTCAGGACTGCATTCAGGTGCGTGTGCAGTGGTAAACGCAGTCTCATTCTGTTCAGAACAACCCAGGGGTATGACGACAAGTCGTCTGGTAACTGGACTCACAGGTGTTGTATGACATCAAAGCGATATTTATTCTAATCCTCAACAAAATGCAATATTGTCATCTTAATTTACAGCATTTTCCTCACTCAGACAAACAAAACATTTGCAAAAAGTTACGAGGAGGGACGGACGGGGGGCTTTACGTTGGATGAGGTGCTCAAGTTCAGAACGTCTGCCAGTCAACACTCATAATAGGTATCTATTGGTGCCCAAATCTGCCATTTTCAACCCGGATACGGGTTCGAGTGTAAAGGGTTAAGGTTAGGATTAGGGGGGAGGAGAAGCTGATCTGTACCTAGGGAGCCTAGTCCTGTGTGATGGTCGAATGTCAGGGGTTAGAGGATAGAGGTTTAAAGGTCAGGGGTCAGTCCACTTGCATGTTACGTAGCAGCAGTCCTTTCTTCACCCCCTCCCTGCAGCATCCTGGCACCTAGACTATTGCCAGCCGTACCATCACTGCAGAAAGATAAGGAGAGATGGATGGAGCGAGAGCGAGAGAGAGAGAGAGAGAGAGAGAGAGAGAGAGAGGCGATGGAGAGAGAGGGAGAGAATGTGTTAGGTGTGGAAGTTTGTCTGTGTGTATATGTGTCGGCTGAGTTTGTGTGTGTGTGTGTGTGTGTGTGTGTGTGTGTGTGTGTGTGTGTGTGTGTGTGTGTGTGTGTGTGTGTGTGTGTGTGTGTGTGTGTGTGTGTGTGTGTGTGTGTGTGTGTGTAGACAGCAGTGCTTACAGCGGGCTGTACTTCCTCTTCTTGGGGTCTGGTGGCTCTGTGGACGGCCCTCCTTTGTCTTTCCTCTCCCCCGCCCCGCCCCCGCCCCCCACCCCCGCCCCTATACCCCCCTCTTGCTGTGACCTCCGCTGCTCCAGGTTTTGCTGAGGGAGGAGATGAAGAGGTTAAAGGTTAGTCAGAGGCCAAGGGGATATGTTCCAGAAAGAAGGATCAAAATTAGCTGGTTGATTTAATAATCCTGTTTTTCTGGAATACCCCACTCGGATAGGGGTTACGGGGTTAAACTGAAGGCTAAAGATCACGGTAGATAAATAGTCAAGATAAAGGTCACAGTAGATTAACAGTCAAGATAAACTGGGACTGTAGATTAACAGTCAAGATAAACTGGGACTGTAGATTAACAGTCAAGTTAAACTGGGACTGTAGATTAACAGTCAAATTAAACTGGGACTGTAGATTAACAGTCAAGATAAACTGGGACTGTAGATTAAAAGTCAAGATAAACTGGGACTGTAGATTAACAGTCAAGATAAACTGGGACTGTAGATTAACAGTCAAATTAAACTGGGACGGCAGATTAACAGTCAAATTAAACTGGGACTGTAGATTAACAGTCAAGATAAACTGGGACTGTAGATTAACAGTCAAATTAAACTGGGACTGTAGATTAACAGTCAAATTAAACTGGGACTGTAGATTAACAGTCAAATTAAACTGGGACTGTAGATTAACAGTCAAATTAAACTGGGACTGTAGATTAACAGTCAAGATAAACTGGGACTGTAGATTAACAGTCAAGTTAAACTGGGACTGCCTCCCGGGTGGTGCAGTGGTCTAAGGCACTGCATCGCAGTGCTAGCTGTGCCACCAGAGATTCTGGGTTCGAGTCCAGGCTCTGTCGTAGCCGGCCGCGACTGGGAGACCCATGAGGCGGTGCACAATTTTGCCCAGCGTCGTCCGGGTTAGGGGGAGGGTTTGGCCGGCAGGGATATCCTCGTCCCATCGCGCTCTAGCGACTCCTGTGGCGGGCCGGGTGCAGTGCACGCTGACCAGGTCGCCAGGTGTACGGTGTTTCCTCCGACACATTGGTGCGGCCGGCTTCCGGGTTGGACGCGCGCGTTGTGTCAAGAAGCAGTGCGGCTTGTTTGGGTCGTGTTTCGGAGGACACACGGCTCTCGACCTTCGCCTCTCCCGAGTCCGTACGGGAGTTGAAGTGGAACTCCTATGGAAAACCTCCTTTCACATCACTAGAAACAGCTCTGACATCACAAACAGCTCTCTGACATCACAAACAGCTCTGACATCAGAAACAGCTCTCTGACATCACAAACAGCTCTGACATCAGAAACAGCTCTGACATCAGAAACAGCTCTGACATCAGAAACAGCTCTCTGACATCACAAACAGCTCTGACATCACAAACAGCTCTGACATCAGAAACAGCTCTGACATCAGAAACAGCTCTGACATCAGAAACAGCTCTCTGACATCAGAAACAGCTCTCTGACATCACAAACAGCTCTGACATCAGAAACAGCTCTGACATCAGAAACAGCTCTCTGACATCACAAACAGCTCTGACATCAGAAACAGCTCTGACATCAGAAACAGCTCTCTGACATCAGAAACAGCTCTCTGACATCAGAAACAGCTCTGACATCAGAAACAGCTCTGACATCACAAACAGCTCTGACATCAGAAACAGCTCTCTGACATCACAAACAGCTCTGACATCAGAAACAGCTCTGACATCACAAACAGCTCTGACATCAGAAACAGCTCTGACATCAGAAACAGCTCTGACATCAGAAACAGCTCTCTGACATCAGAAACAGCTCTGACATCAGAAACAGCTCTGACATCAGAAACAGCTCTGACATCAGAAACAGCTCTGACATCAGAAACAGCTCTGACATCACAAACAGCTCTGACATCAGAAACAGCTCTGACATCACAAACAGCTCTGACATCAGAAACAGCTCTGACATCAGAAACAGCTCTGACATCAGAAACAGCTCTGACATCAGAAACAGCTCTGACATCAGAAACAGCTCTCTGACATCAGAAACAGCTCTGACATCAGAAACAGCTCTGACATCAGAAACAGCTCTGACATCACAAACAGCTCTGACATCAGAAACAGCGCTCCGCCATAACGACTTCAGTTCAGGCCTTATATGGAAGTCAACCACCACTTTGGAAAATGTCTTATTACATAGTTATAGTAAAAGATGACATCGTGGCTTCATGTCAGCGTTATGTTACTCCGTAGGCATGTTATAAGCACCTTGTGTAGCTCTGAGAGCTGTTGGTGTCGTATGAGAGCCTCCTTGCTGGGGAACTGTCTCCTACACAGCAGACAGGCTAGCTTAGCCCAGTCTGTCATCCTCTCATCCTTCTCTCCTCCCTCCTCTCCCTCGCTGTCCGTCTCGCCGCTGTAGGCCGGAACCAAACCCTGCACCTGAGGGGGGGAGCGCTACGGAGAGAGAAAAAAACTGTAAAGTGAAAGAGAGAGATGACCGAGAAAGAAAAAGAGGGGAGTTACAACAGGAGAGAGCAGCGTGTTCTACCTGTCTCAATGGGGTGGGAAGTAGAGCAGCGTGTTCTACCTGTCTCAATGGGGTGGGAAGTAGAGCAGCGTGTTCTACCTGTCTCAATGGGGTGGGAAGTAGAGCAGCGTGTTCTACCTGTCTCAATGGGGTGGGAAGTAGAGCAGCGTGTTCTACCTGTCTCAATGGGGTGGGAAGTAGAGCAGCGTGTTCTACCTGTCTCAATGGGGTGGGAAGTAGAGCAGCGTGTTCTACCTGTCTCAATGGGGTGGGAAGTAGAGCAGCGTGTTCTACCTGTCTCAATGGGGTGGGAAGTAGAGCAGCGTGTTCTACCTGTCTCAATGGGGTGGGAAGTAGAGCAGCGTGTTCTACCTGTCTCAATGGGGTGGGAAGTAGAGCAGCGTGTTCTACCTGTCTCAATGGGGTGGGAAGTAGAGCAGCGTGTTCTACCTGTCTCAATGGGGTGGGAAGTAGAGCAGCGTGTTCTACCTGTCTCAATGGGGTGGGAAGTAGAGCAGCGTGTTCTACCTGTCTCAATGGGATGGGAAGTAGAGCAGCGTGTTCTACCTGTCTCAATGGGGTGGGAAGTAGAGCAGCGTGTTCTACCTGTCTCAATGGGGTGGGAAGTAGAGCAGCGTGTTCTACCTGTCTCAATGGGATGGGAAGTAGAGCAGCGTGTTCTACCTGTCTCAATGGGGTGGGAAGTAGAGCAGCGTGTTCTACCTGTCTCAATGGGGTGGGAAGTAGAGCAGCGTGTTCTACCTGTCTCAATGGGGTGGGAAGTAGAGCAGCGTGTTCTACCTGTCTCAATGGGGTGGGAAGTAGAGCAGCGTGTTCTACCTGTCTCAATGGGGTGGGAAGTAGAGCAGCGTGTTCTACCTGTCTCAATGGGATGGGAAGTAGAGCAGCGTGTTCTACCTGTCTCAATGGGGTGGGAAGTAGAGCAGCGTGTTCTACCTGTCTCAATGGGGTGGGAAGTAGAGCAGCGTGTTCTACCTGTCTCAATGGGGTGGGAAGTAGAGCAGCGTGTTCTACCTGTCTCAATGGGGTGGGAAGTAGAGCAGCGTGTTCTACCTGTCTCAATGGGGTGGGAAGTAGAGCAGCGTGTTCTACCTGTCTCAATGGGGTGGGAAGTAGAGCAGCGTGTTCTACCTGTCTCAATGGGGTGGGAAGTAGAGCAGCGTGTTCTACCTGTCTCAATGGGGTGGGAAGTAGAGCAGCGTGTTCTACCTGTCTCAATGGGGTGGGAAGTAGAGCAGCGTGTTCTACCTGTCTCAATGGGGTGGGAAGTAGAGCAGCGTGTTCTACCTGTCTCAATGGGGTGGGAAGTAGAGCAGCGTGTTCTACCTGTCTCAATGGGATGGGAAGTAGAGCAGCGTGTTCTACCTGTCTCAATGGGGTGGGAAGTAGAGCAGCGTGTTCTACCTGTCTCAATGGGGTGGGAAGTAGAGCAGCGTGTTCTACCTGTCTCAATGGGGTGGGAAGTAGAGCAGCGTGTTCTACCTGTCTCAATGGGGTGGGAAGTAGAGCAGCGTGTTCTACCTGTCTCAATGGGATGGGAAGTAGAGCAGCGTGTTCTACCTGTCTCAATGGGGTGGGAAGTAGAGCAGCGTGTTCTACCTGTCTCAATGGGGTGGGAAGTAGAGCAGCGTGTTCTACCTGTCTCAATGGGGTGGGAAGTAGAGCAGCGTGTTCTACCTGTCTCAATGGGGTGGGAAGTAGAGCAGCGTGTTCTACCTGTCTCAATGGGATGGGAAGTAGAGCAGCGTGTTCTACCTGTCTCAATGGGGTGGGAAGTAGAGCAGCGTGTTCTACCTGTCTCAATGGGGTGGGAAGTAGAGCAGCGTGTTCTACCTGTCTCAATGGGGTGGGAAGTAGAGCAGCGTGTTCTACCTGTCTCAATGGGGTGGGAAGTAGAGCAGCGTGTTCTACCTGTCTCAATGGGGTGGGAAGTAGAGCAGCGTGTTCTACCTGTCTCAATGGGGTGGGAAGTAGAGCAGCGTGTTCTACCTGTCTCAATGGGGTGGGAAGTAGAGCAGCGTGTTCTACCTGTCTCAATGGGGTGGGAAGTAGAGCAGCGTGTTCTACCTGTCTCAATGGGGTGGGAAGTAGAGCAGCGTGTTCTACCTGTCTCAATGGGGTGGGAAGTAGAGCAGCGTGTTCTACCTGTCTCAATGGGATGGGAAGTAGAGCAGCGTGTTCTACCTGTCTCAATGGGATGGGAAGTAGAGCAGCGTGTTCTACCTGTCTCAATGGGATGGGAAGTAGAGCAGCGTGTTCTACCTGTCTCAATGGGATGGGAAGTAGAGCAGCGTGTTCTACCTGTCTCAATGGGGTGGGAAGTAGAGCAGCGTGTTCTACCTGTCTCAATGGGGTGGGAAGTAGAGCAGCGTGTTCTACCTGTCTCAATGGGGTGGGAAGTAGAGCAGCGTGTTCTACCTGTCTCAATGGGGTGGGAAGTAGAGCAGCGTGTTCTACCTGTCTCAATGGGGTGGGAAGTAGAGCAGCGTGTTCTACCTGTCTCAATGGGGTGGGAAGTAGAGCAGCGTGTTCTACCTGTCTCAATGGGGTGGGAAGTAGAGCAGCGCGTTCTACCTGTCTCAATGGGGTGGGAAGTAGAGCAGCGTGTTCTACCTGTCTCAATGGGGTGGGAAGTAGAGCAGCGCGTTCTACCTGTCTCAATGGGGTGGGAAGTAGAGCAGCGTGTTCTACCTGTCTCAATGGGGTGGGAAGTAGAGCAGCGTGTTCTACCTGTCTCAATGGGATGGGAAGTAGAGCAGCGTGTTCTACCTGTCTCAATGGGGTGGGAAGTAGAGCAGCGTGTTCTACCTGTCTCAATGGGGTGGGAAGTAGAGCAGCGCGTTCTACCTGTCTCAATGGGATGGGAAGTAGAGCAGCGTGTTCTACCTGTCTCAATGGGATGGGAAGTAGAGCAGCGCGTTCTACCTGTCTCAATGGGGTGGGAAGTAGAGCAGCGCGTTCTACCTGTCTCAATGGGATGGGAAGTAGAGCAGCGTGTTCTACCTGTCTCAATGGGATGGGAAGTAGAGCAGCGCGTTCTACCTGTCTCAATGGGGTGGGAAGTAGAGCAGCGTGTTCTACCTGTCTCAATGGGGTGGGAAGTAGAGCAGCGTGTTCTACCTGTCTCAATGGGGTGGGAAGTAGAGCAGCGTGTTCTACCTGTCTCAATGGGATGGGAAGTAGAGCAGCGTGTTCTACCTGTCTCAATGGGATGGGAAGTAGAGCAGCGTGTTCTACCTGTCTCAATGGGGTGGGAAGTAGAGCAGCGTGTTCTACCTGTCTCAATGGGGTGGGAAGTAGAGCAGCGTGTTCTACCTGTCTCAATGGGATGGGAAGTAGAGCAGCGTGTTCTACCTGTCTCAATGGGATGGGAAGTAGAGCAGCGTGTTCTACCTGTCTCAATGGGGTGGGAAGTAGAGCAGCGTGTTCTACCTGTCTCAATGGGGTGGGAAGTAGAGCAGCGTGTTCTACCTGTCTCAATGGGATGGGAAGTAGAGCAGCGTGTTCTACCTGTCTCAATGGGATGGGAAGTAGAGCAGCGTGTTCTACCTGTCTCAATGGGGTGGGAAGTAGAGCAGCGTGTTCTACCTGTCTCAATGGGATGGGAAGTAGAGCAGCGTGTTCTACCTGTCTCAATGGGATGGGAAGTAGAGCAGCGTGTTCTACCTGTCTCAATGGGGTGGGAAGTAGAGCAGCGTGTTCTACCTGTCTCAATGGGGTGGGAAGTAGAGCAGCGTGTTCTACCTGTCTCAATGGGATGGGAAGTAGAGCAGCGTGTTCTACCTGTCTCAATGGGATGGGAAGTAGAGCAGCGTGTTCTACCTGTCTCAATGGGGTGGGAAGTAGAGCAGCGTGTTCTACCTGTCTCAATGGGGTGGGAAGTAGAGCAGCGTGTTCTACCTGTCTCAATGGGGTGGGAAGTAGAGCAGCGTGTTCTACCTGTCTCAATGGGGTGGGAAGTAGAGCAGCGTGTTCTACCTGTCTCAATGGGGTGGGAAGTAGAGCAGCGTGTTCTACCTGTCTCAATGGGGTGGGAAGTAGAGCAGCGTGTTCTACCTGTCTCAATGGGATGGGAAGTAGAGCAGCGTGTTCTACCTGTCTCAATGGGATGGGAAGTAGAATGTTCTGACCAGGTACTAGGGATGGATGGAGGTGTGACCAGGTACTAGGGATGGAGGTGTGACCAGGTACTAGGGATGGAGGTGTGACCAGGTACTAGGGATGGAGGTGTGACCAGGTACTAGGGATGGAGGTGGGACCAGGTACTAGGGATGGAGGTGTGACCAGGTACTAGGGATGGAGGTGTGACCAGGTACTAGGGATGGAGGTGTGACCAGGTACTAAGGATGGAGGTGTGACTAGGTACTAGGGATGGAGGTGGGACCAGGTACTAGGGATGGAGGTGTGACTAGGGATGGAGGTGGGACCAGGTACTAGGGATGGAGGTATGACCAGGTACTAGGGATGGAGGTATGACCAGGTACTAGGGATGGAGGTGTGACTAGGGATGGAGGTGTGACCAGGTACTAGGGATGGAGGTGTGACCAGGCACTAGGGATGGAGGTATGACCAGGTACTGGGGATGGAGGTATGACCAGGTACTAGGGATGGAGGTGTGACCAGGTACTAGGGATGGAGGTGGGACCAGGTACTAGGGATGGAGGTGTGACCAGGTACTAGGGATGGAGGTGTGACCAGGTACTAGGGATGGAGGTGTGACCAGGTACTAAGGATGGAGGTGTGGCCAGGTACTAGGGATGGAGGTGGGACCAGGTACTAGGGATGGAGGTGTGACTAGGTACTAGGGATGGAGGTGGGACCAGGTACTAGGGATGGAGGTGTGACTAGGGATGGAGGTGGGACCAGGTACTAGGGATGGAGGTGTGACCAGGTACTAGGGATGGAGGTGTGACTAGGGATGGAGGTGTGACCAGGTACTAGGGATGGAGGTGTGACCAGTTACTAGGGATGGAGGTGTGGCCAGGTACTAGGGATGGAGGTGTGACCAGGTACTAGGGATGAAGGTGTGACCAGGTACTAGTGATGGAGGTGTGACCAGGTACTAGGGATGGAGGTGTGACCAGGTACTAGGGATGATGGGGTGTGACTAGGGATGGAGGTGTGACCAGGTACTAAGGATGGAGGTGTGACTAGGGATGGAGGTGGGACCAGGTACTAGGGATGGAGGTGTGACCAGGTACTAGGGATGGAGGTGTGACCAGGTACTAGGGATGGAGGTGTGACTAGGGATGGAGGTGGGACCAGGTACTAGGGATGGAGGTGTGACTAGGGATGGAGGTGGGACCAGGTACTAGGGATGGAGGTGTGACCAGGTACTAGGGATGGAGGTGTGACCAGGTACTAGGGATGGAGGTGGGACCAGGCACTAGGGAAGGAGGTGTGACCAGGTACTAGGGATGGAGGTGGGACCAGGCACTAGGGATGGAGGTGGGACCAGGTACTAGGGATGGAGGTGGGACCAGGTACTAGGGATGGATGTGACCAGGTACTAGGGATGGAGGTGTGACCAGGTACTAGGGATGGAGGTGTGACCAGGTACCAGGGATGGAGGTGTGACCAGGTACTAGGGATGGAGGTGGGACCAGGTACTAGGGATGGAGGTGTGACCAGGTACTAGGGATGGAGGTGTGACTAGGTACTAGGGATGGAGGTGGGACCAGGTACTAGGGATGGAGGTGTGACTAGGGATGGAGGTGGGACCAGGTACTAGGGATGGAGGTGTGACCAGGTACTAGGGATGGAGGTGTGACTAGGGATGGAGGTGTGACCAGGTACTAGGGATGGAGGTATGACCAGGTACTAGGGATGGAGGTGTGACCAGGTACTAGGGATGGAGGTGTGGCCAGGTACTAGGGATGGAGGTGTGACCAGGTACTATGGATGGAGGTGTGACCAGGTACTAGGGATGGAGGTGTGACCAGGTACTAGGGATGGAGGTGTGACCAGGTACTAGGGATGATGGGGTGTGACTAGGGATGGAAGTGTGACCAGGTACTAGGGATGGAGGTGTGACTAGGGATGGAGGTGGGACCAGGTACTAGGGATGGAGGTGTGACCAGGTACTAGGGATGGAGGTGTGACCAGGTACTAGGGATAGAGGTGTGACTAGGGATGGAGGTGGGACCAGGTACTAGGGATGGAGGTGTGACTAGGGATGGAGGTGGGACCAGGTACTAGGGATGGAGGTGTGACCAGGTACTAGGGATGGAGGTGTGACCAGGTACTAGGGATGGAGGTGGGACCAGGCACTAGGGATGGAGGTGTGACCAGGTACTAGGGATGGAGGTGGGACCAGGTACTAGGGATGGAGGTGGGACCAGGTACTAGGGATGGAGGTGTGACCAGGTACTAGGGATGGAGGTGTGACCAGGTACTAGGGATGGAGGTGTGACCAGGTACTAGGGATGGAGGTGTGACTAGGGATGGAGGTGGGACCAGGTACTAGGGATGGAGGTGTGACTAGGGATGGAGGTGTGGCCAGGTACTAGGGATGGAGGTGTGACTAGGTACTAGGGATGGAGGTGGGACCAGGTACTAGGGATGGAGGTGGGACCAGGTACTAGGGATGGAGGTATGACCAGGTACTAGGGATGGAGGTGGGACCAGGTACTAGGGATGGATGGAGGTGTGACCAGGTACTAGGGATGGAGGTGTGACCAGGTACTAGGGATGGAGGTATGACCAGGTACTAGGGATGGAGGTATGACCAGGTACTAGGGATGGAGGTGGGACCAGGTACTAGGGATGGAGGTGTGACTAGGGATGGAGGTGTGGCCAGGTACTAGGGATGGAGGTGTGACTAGGGATGGAGGTGGGACCAGGTACTAGGGATGGAGGTATGACCAGGTACTAGGGATGGAGGTTTGACAAGGTACTAGGGATGGAGGTGTGACCAGGTACTAGGGATGGAGGTGTGACCAGGTACTAGGGATGGAGGTGGGACCAGGTACTAGGGATGGAGGTGGGACCAGGTACTAGGGATGGAGGTGTGACCAGGTACTAGGGATGGAGGTGGGACCAGGTACTAGGGATGGAGGTGTGACCAGGTACTAGGGATGGAGGTGGGACTAGGTACTAGGGATGGAGGTGTGACCAGGTACTAGGGATGGAGGTGGGACCAGGTACTAGGGATGGAGGTGTGACTAGGGATGGAGGTGTGACCAGGTACTAGGGATGGAGGTGGGACCAGGTACTAGGGATGGAGGTATGACCAGGTACTGGGGATGGAGGTGTGACCAGGTACTAGGGATGGAGGTGTGACCAGGTACTAGGGATGGAGGTGTGACTAGGGATGGAGGTGGGACCAGGTACTAGGGATGGAGGTGTGACCAGGTACTAGGGATGGAGGTGGGACCAGGTACTAGGGATGGAGGTGTGACCAGGTACTAGGGATGGAGGTGTGACCAGGTACTGGGGATGGAGGTGTGACCAGGTACTAGGGATGGAGGTGTGACCAGGTACTAGGGATGGAGGTGTGACCAGGTACTAGGGATGGAGGTGTGACCAGGTACTAGGGATGGAGGTATGACCAGGTACTAGGGATGGAGGTGTGACCAGGTACTAGGGATGGAGGTGTGACCAGGTACTAGGGATGGAGGTGTGACTAGGGATGGAGGTGGGACCAGGTACTAGGGATGGAGGTGTGACTAGGGATGGAGGTGGGGCCAGGTACTAGGGATGGAGGTATGACCAGGTACTGGGGATGGAGGTGTGACCAGGTACTAGGGATGGAGGTGGGACCAGGCACTAGGGATGGACGTGTTACCAGGTACTAGGGATGGAGGTGTGACCAGGTACTGGGGATGGAGGTATGACCAGGTACTAGGGATGGAGGTGGGACCAGGTACTAGGGATGGAGGTGTGACTAGGGATGGAGGTGGGACCAGGTACTGGGGATGGAGGTGTGACCAGGTACTAGGGATGGAGGTATGACCAGGCACTAGGGATGGAGGTGTGACCAGGTACTAGGGATGGAGGTGTGACCAGGTACTAGGGATGGAGGTGTGACTAGGTACTAGGGATGGAGGTGTGACCAGGTACTAGGGATGGAGGTGTGACCAGGTACTAGGGATGGAGGTGTGACCAGCCCATTCGGAAAGTATTCAGACCCCTTAACTTTTTACACATTTTGTTACGTTACAACCCTGTTCTAAAAATGATGAAATAAATATTTTTTCCTCATCAATCGACACACATTACCCCTTAATGACAAAGCGAAAGCTGTTTTAATGGATGTGTAGTTTGTCCTTTTTTTCACTGCATCCAACTTGCTGATTTGAAGTCATACAGTTAGCTTTAAGTAAACTTTTGTGAAATTCTTTGAAAGCGGATGTTTTCTTGAGAAGTGTCAAAACAGGAAAGGCTTTTTACCCTGAAGACGATTGGGGAAATATTTACATGTTGGAGTAACATCATGAATGTCACTCACAGGACTTCCTCACTGATATCACAGATTCTGGGAAGGCCC
The DNA here is from genome assembly GCF_905237065.1 of Salmo salar. NCBI lineage: Eukaryota > Metazoa > Chordata > Actinopteri > Salmoniformes > Salmonidae > Salmo > Salmo salar. The sequence continues at coordinate 65,339 of NW_025549165.1, read as the reverse complement.
TCGTGTAAAAATGCCTCATCAAAATGTTAACATTTAATTATATTTATTATCGGCATTAAAATATCGGCCTCCTTGACCCCCAACGATCGGTATCGGCATCAGCGTTTAAAAAAAAAATCATTCTCTAATCTAAACTTACATTTTAGTCATTTAGCAGACGCTCTTATCCAGAGCGACTTACAGTAGTGAATACATACATTTCATACATTTTTAGTTATTTTTTTCTCCGTACTGGTCCCCCGTGGGAATCGAACCCACAACCCTGGCGTTGCAAAAACCATGCTCTACCAACTGAGCCACATGGGACCGTGTGGTCGAATACTGACCGGGCAAATTGTC
>NW_025549165.1:57500-60000 GCF_905237065.1 Salmo salar | reverse complement strand
TAGTAGAGTCCAGATAGAGGGTCGTAGTAGAGTCCGGTTAGAGGGTCGTAGTAGAGTCCAGATAGAGGGTCGTAGTAGAGTCCAGATAGAGGGTCGTAGTAGAGTCCAGTTAGAGGGTCGTAGTAGAGTCCAGTTAGAGGGTCGTAGTAGAGTCCGGTTAGAGGGTCGTAGTAGAGTCCGGTTAGAGGGTCGTAGTAGAGTCCAGATAGAGGGTCGTAGTAGAGTCCAGTTAGAGGGTCGTAGTAGAGTCCGGTTAGAGGGTCGTAGTAGAGTCCGGTTAGAGGGTCGTAGTAGAGTCCAGATAGAGGGTCGTAGTAGAGTCCAGATAGAGGGTCGTAGTAGAGTCCGGTTAGAGGGTCGTAGTAGAGTCCAGTTAGAGGGTCGTAGTAGAGTCCAGATAGAGGGTCGTAGTAGAGTCCAGATAGAGGGTCGTAGTAGAGTCCAGATAGAGGGTCGTAGTAGAGTCCGGTTAGAGGGTCGTAGTAGAGTCCGGTTAGAGGGTCGTAGTAGAGTCCGGTTAGAGGGTCGTAGTAGAGTCCAGTTAGAGGGTCGTAGTAGAGTCCAGTTAGAGGGTCGTAGTAGAGTCCAGATAGAGGGTCGTAGTAGAGTCCAGTTAGAGGGTCGTAGTAGAGTCCAGTTAGAGGGTCGTAGTAGAGTCCAGTTAGAGGGTCGTAGTAGAGTCCAGTTAGAGGGTCGTAGTAGAGTTCAGTTAGAGGGTCGTAGTAGAGTCCAGTTAGAGGGTCGTAGTAGAGTCCGGTTAGAGGGTCGTAGTAGAGTCCGGTTAGAGGGTCGTAGTAGAGTCCAGTTAGAGGGTCGTAGTAGAGTCCAGTTAGAGGGTCGTAGTAGAGTCCGGTTAGAGGGTCGTAGTAGAGTCCGGTTAGAGGGTCGTAGTAGAGTCCGGTTAGAGGGTCGTAGTAGAGTCCAGTTAGAGGGTCGTTGTGGAGTTCAGTTAGAGGGTCGTTGTGGAGTTCAGTTAGAGGGTCGTTGTGGAGTTCAGTTAGAGGGTCGTAGTAGAGTCCAGATAGAGGGTCGTAGTAGAGTCCAGATAGAGGGTCGTAGTAAAGTCCAGATAGAGGGTCGTAGTAGAGTCCGGTTAGAGGGTCGTAGTAGAGTCCAGTTAGAGGGTCGTAGTAGAGTCCGGTTAGAGGGTCGTAGTAGAGTCCAGATAGAGGGTCGTAGTAGAGTTCAGTTAGAGGGTCGTAGTAGAGTCCGGTTAGAGGGTCGTAGTAGAGTCCGGTTAGAGGGTCGTAGTAGAGTCCGGTTAGAGGGTGGTAGTAGAGTCCAGTTAGAGGGTCGTAGTAGAGTCCAGTTAGAGGGTCGTAGTAGAGTCCAGATAGAGGGTCGTAGTAGAGTCCAGTTAGAGGGTCGTAGTAGAGTCCAGTTAGAGGGTCGTAGTAGAGTCCGGTTAGAGGGTCGTAGTAGAGTCCGGTTAGAGGGTCGTAGTAGAGTCCAGTTAGAGGGTCGTAGTAGAGTCCAGTTAGAGGGTCGTAGTAGAGTCCAGTTAGAGGGTCGTAGTAGAGTCCGGTTAGAGGGTCGTAGTAGAGTCCAGTTAGAGGGTCGTAGTAGAGTCCGGTTAGAGGGTCGTAGTAGAGTCCAGATAGAGGGTCGTAGTAGAGTCCGGTTAGAGGGTCGTAGTAGAGTCCGGTTAGAGGGTCGTAGTAGAGTCCAGATAGAGGGTCGTAGTAGAGTCCAGTTAGAGGGTCGTAGTAGAGTCCGGTTAGAGGGTCGTAGTAGAGTCCGGTTAGAGGGTCGTAGTAGAGTCCAGATAGAGGGTCGTAGTAGAGTCCAGTTAGAGGGTCGTAGTAGAGTCCAGATAGAGGGTCGTAGTAGAGTCCAGTTAGAGGGTCGTAGTAGAGTCCGGTTAGAGGGTCGTAGTAGAGTCCAGTTAGAGGGTCGTAGTAGAGTCCAGATAGAGGGTCGTAGTAGAGTCCGGTTAGAGGGTCGTAGTAGAGTCCAGTTAGAGGGTCGTAGTAGAGTCCAGATAGAGGGTCGTAGTAGAGTCCAGTTAGAGGGTCGTAGTAGAGTCCAGATAGAGGGTCATAGTAGAGTCCAGATAGAGGGTCGTAGTAGAGTCCAGATAGAGGGTCGTAGTAGAGTATATGCTACCTGTGAGTTAGGGTCGTAGTAGAGTCCAGTTAGAGGGTCGTAGTAGTAGCCAGAACTCTCCTCATACTGGTACGTGGACACGTCCGGAACAGCTACACACAAATCAGAACGTCTGTATTTAAATCGGTCTTTATTATCATGTCAATTCTGAATTTCTTCAGTTTTATCTTTGAGCAAGAATCAATAAACTCAAACCACTCTCTAACACATATCTGCTCCACCTCCACACAGAGAGACATTCCTATACACACATTCTCTAGTACACACACACACACACACACACACACACACACACACACACACACACACACACACACACACACACAGTCTTACGGTATTGTTGGTACTGGTGCGCGGTGCCGGGAGTGGCAGGGTGGGTGGGAGTGGCAGGTTG
>NW_025549165.1:12500-55000 GCF_905237065.1 Salmo salar | reverse complement strand
TCTACTCTCTCCCCTATCTCCCTCCAACCTCTTCTCTCTCCCCCTATCTCCCTCCCTATCTCTCTCCACCCTCTACTCTCTCCCCCTATCTCCCTCCAACCTCTACTCTCTCCCCCTCTCCCTCCAACCTCTTCCCCTATCTCCCTCCAACCTCTTCTCTCTCCCCTATCTCCCTCCAACCTCTTCTCTCTCCCCCTATCTCCCTCCCTAACTCCCTCTATCTCCCTCTACTCTCTCCCCCTATCTCCCTCCCTAAGTCCTCTCCACCCTCCCCCACTCTCCCCTATCTCCTTCCAACCTCTACTCTCTCCCCCTATCTCCCTCCTATCTCCCTCCACCCTCTATTCTCTCCCCCTATCTCCCTCCAACCTCTTCTCTCTCCCCTATCTCCCTCCAACCTCTTCTCTCTCCCCCTATCTCCCTCCCTATCTCCCTCCACCCTCTACTCTCTCCCCTATCTCCCTCCAACCTCTACTCTCTCCCCTATCTCCCTCCACCCTTTACTCTCTCCCCCTATCTCCCTCCACCCTCTACTCTCTCCCCTATCTCCCTCCAACCTCTACTCTCTCCCCTATCTCCCTCCACCCTGTACTCTCTCCCCTATCTCCCTCCAACCTCTACTCTCTCCCCTTATCTCCCTCCCTATCTCCCTCCAACCTCTACTCTCTCCCCTATCTCCCTCCCTATCTCCCTCCACCCTCTACTCTCTCCCCCTATCTCCCTCCAACCTCTACTCTCTCCCCTATCTCCCTCCACCCTCTACTCTCTCCCCCTATCTCCCTCCAACCTCTTCTCTCTCCCCTATCTCCCTCCAACCTCTACTCTCTCCCCTATCTCCCTCCAACCTCTACTCTCTCCCCCTATCTCCCTCCAACCTCTACTCTCTCCCCTATCTCCCTCCCTAACTCCTCTCCACCCTCTACTCTCTCCCCCCTATCTCCCTCCAACCTCTACTCTCTCCCCCTATCTCCCTCCCTATCTCCCTCCAACCTCTACTCTCTCCCCCTATCTCCCTCCCTATCTCCCTCCAACCTCTACTCTCTCCCCTATCTCCCTCCCTATCTCCCTCCACCCTCTACTCTCTCCCCTATCTCCCTCCAACCTCTACTCTCTCCCCTATCTCCCTCCACCCTCTACTCTCTCCCCCTATCTCCCTCCAACCTCTTCTCTCTCCCCTATCTCCCTCCAACCTCTACTCTCTCCCCCTATCTCCCTCCCTAACTCCTTTCCACCCTCTACTCCCTCCCCTATCTCCCTCCAACCTCTACTCTCTCCCCTATCTCCCTCCCTATCTCCCTCCAACCTCTACTCTCTCCCCTAACTCCTCTATCTCCCTCTACTCTCTCCCCCATCTCCCTCCCTAACTCCTCTCCACCCTCCCCCACTCTCCCCTATCTCCCTCCAACCTCTACTCTCTCCCCCTATCTCCCTCCAACCTCTTCTCTCTCCCCCTATCTCCCTCCCTAACTCCTCTCCACCCTCTACTCTCTCTCCCTATCTCCCTCCACCCTCTCCCCTATCTCCCTCCACCCTTTACTCTCTCCCCTATCTCCCTCCAACCTCTACTCTCTCCCCCTATCTCCCTCCCTATCTCCCTCCAACCTCTTCCCCTATCTCCCTCCACCCTCTACTCTCTCCCCCTATCTATCTCCACTCCACCCTCTACTCTCTCCCCCTATCTCTCCCCCTATCTCCCTCCACCCTCTACTCTCTCCCCCTATCTCCCTCCACCCTCTACTCTCTCCCCCTATCTCCCTCCACCCTCTTCTCTCTTCCCCTATCTCCCTCCACCCTCTACTCTCTCCCCCTATCTCCCTCCCTATCTCCCTCCACCCTCTTCTCTCTCCCCCTATCTCCCTCCACCCTCTACTATCTCCCCTATCTCCCTCCAACCTCTACTCTCTCCCCTATCTCCCTCCACCCTCTACTCTCTCCCCCTATCTCCCTCCAACCTCTTCTCTCTCCCCCTATCTCCTCCCTATCTCCCTCCACCCTCTACTCTCTCCCCCTATCTCCCTCCAACCTCTTCTCTCTCCCCTATCTCCCTCCCTATCTCCCTCCACCCTCTACTCTCTCCCCCTATCTCCCTCCAACCTCTACTCTCTCCCCCTCTCCCTCCAACCTCTTCTCTCTTCCCCTATCTCCCTCCAACCTCTTCTCTCTCCCCTATCTCCCTCCAACCTCTTCTCTCTCCCCCTATCTCCCTCCAACCTCTTCTCTCTCCCCCTATCTCCCTCCCTAACTCCTCTATCTCCCTCTACTCTCTCCCCTATCTCCCTCCCTAACTCCTCTCCACCCTCCCCCACTCTCCCCCTATCTCCCTCCACCCTCTACTCTCTCCCCCTATCTCCCTCCAACCTCTTCTCTCTCCCCTATCTCCCTCCCTATCTCCCTCCACCCTCTACTCTCTCCCCCTATCTCCCTCCAACCTCTACTCTCTCCCCTATCTCCCTCCACCCTGTACTCTCTCCCCTATCTCCCTCCAACCTCTACTCTCTCCCCCTATCTCCCTCCCTATCTCCCTCCAACCTCTACTCTCTCCCCTATCTCCCTCCCTATCTCCCTCCACCCTCTACTCTCTCCCCTATCTCCCTCCAACCTCTACTCTCTCCCCTATCTCCCTCCACCCTCTACTCTCTCCCCCTATCTCCCTCCAACCTCTTCTCTCTCCCCCCTATCTCCCTCCAACCTCTACTCTCTCCCCCTATCTCCCTCCAACCTCTACTCTCTCCCCCTATCTCCCTCCCTAACTCCTCTCCACCCTCTACTCTCTCCCCTATCTCCCTCCAACCTCTACTCTCTCCCCTATCTCCCTCCCTATCTCCCTCCAACCTCTACTCTCTCCCCTATCTCCCTCCCTATCTCCCTCCAACCTCTACTCTCTCCCCCTATCTCCCTCCCTATCTCCCTCCACCCTCTACTCTCTCCCCCCTATCTCCCTCCAACCTCTTCTCTCTCCCCCTATCTCCCTCCAACCTCTACTCTCTCCCCTATCTCCCTCCAACCTCTACTCTCTCCCCCTATCTCCCTCCCTAACTCCTCTCCACCCTCTACTCTCTCCCCCTATCTCCCTCCAACCTCTACTCTCTCCCCTATCTCCCTCCCTATCTCCCTCCAACCTCTACTCTCTCCCCCTATCTCCCTCCCTATCTCCCTCCAACCTCTACTCTCTCCCCCTATCTCCCTCCCTAACTCCTCTCCACCCTCTACTCTCTCTCCCTATCTCCCTCCACCCTCTCCCCTATCTCCCTCCACCCTTTACTCTCTCCCCTATCTCCCTCCAACCTCTACTCTCTCCCCCTATCTCCCTCCCTATCTCCCTCCAACCTCTTCCCCTATCTCCCTCCACCCTCTACTCTCTCCCCCTATCTATCTCCACTCCACCCTCTACTCTCTCCCCTATCTCTCCCCCTATCTCCCTCCACCCTCTACTCTCTCCCCTATCTCCCTCCACCCTCTACTCTCTCCCCTATCTCCCTCCACCCTCTTCTCTCTTCCCCTATCTCCCTCCACCCTCTACTCTCTCCCCCTATCTCCCTCCCTATCTCCCTCCACCCTCTTCTCTCTCCCCTATCTCCCTCCACCCTCTACTATCTCCCCCTATCTCCCTCCAACCTCTACTCTCTCCCCTATCTCCCTCCACCCTCTACTCTCTCCCCCCTATCTCCCTCCAACCTCTTCTCTCTCCCCTATCTCCCTCCCTATCTCCCTCCACCCTCTACTCTCTCCCCTATCTCCCTCCAACCTCTTCTCTCTCCCCCTATCTCCCTCCCTATCTCCCTCCACCCTCTACTCTCTCCCCTATCTCCCTCCAACCTCTACTCTCTCCCCCTCTCCCTCCAACCTCTTCTCTCTTCCCCTATCTCCCTCCAACCTCTTCTCTCTCCCCCTATCTCCCTCCAACCTCTTCTTTCTCCCCTATCTCCCTCCAACCTCTTCTCTCTCCCCCTATCTCCCTCCCTAACTCCTCTATCTCCCTCTACTCTCTCCCCCTATCTCCCTCCCTAACTCCTCTCCACCCTCCCCACTATCTCCCTCCACCCTCTACTCTCTCCCCCTATCTCCCTCCAACCTCTTCTCTCTCCCCCTATCTCCTCCCTATCTCCCTCCACCCTCTACTCTCTCCCCTATCTCCCTCCAACCTCTACTCTCTCCCCTATCTCCCTCCACCCTGTACTCTCTCCCCTATCTCCCTCCAACCTCTACTCTCTCCCCTATCTCCCTCCCTATCTCCCTCCAACCTCTACTCTCTCCCCTATCTCCCTCCCTATCTCCCTCCACCCTCTACTCTCTCCCCTATCTCCCTCCAACCTCTACTCTCTCCCCTATCTCCCTCCACCCTCTACTCTCTCCCCATATCTCCCTCCAACCTCTTCTCTCTCCCCCTATCTCCCTCCAACCTCTACTCTCTCCCCTATCTCCCTCCAACCTCTACTCTCTCCCCTATCTCCCTCCCTAACTCCTCTCCACCCTCTACTCTCTCCCCTATCTCCCTCCAACCTCTACTCTCTCCCCCTATCTCCCTCCCTATCTCCCTCCAACCTCTACTCTCTCCCCTATCTCCCTCCCTATCTCCCTCCAACCTCTACTCTCTCCCCCTATCTCCCTCCCTATCTCCCTCCACCCTCTACTCTCTCCCCTATCTCCCTCCAACCTCTACTCTCTCCCCTATCTCCCTCCACCCTCTACTCTCTCCCCTATCTCCCTCCAACCTCTTCTCTCTCCCCCTATCTCCCTCCAACCTCTACTCTCTCCCCTATCTCCCTCCCTAACTCCTCTCCACCCTCTACTCCCTCCCCCCTATCTCCCTCCAACCTCTACTCTCTCCCCTATCTCCCTCCAACCTCTACTCTCTCCCCCTAACTCCTCTATCTCCCTCTACTCTCTCCCCCCATCTCCCTCCCTAACTCCTCTCCACCCTCCCCCACTCTCCCCCTATCTCCCTCCAACCTCTACTCTCTCCCCCTATCTCCCTCCACCCTCTACTCTCTCCCCTATCTCCCTCCAACCTCTACTCTCTCCCCTATCTCCCTCCACCCTCTACTCTCTCCCCTATCTCCCTCCAACCTCTTCTCTCTCCCCCTATCTCCCTCCCTATCTCCCTCCACCCTCTACTCTCTCCCCCTATCTCCCTCCAACCTCTTCTCTCTCCCCCTATCTCCCTCCCTATCTCCCTCCACCCTCTACTCTCTCCCCTATCTCCCTCCAACCTCTTCTCTCTCCCCCTATCTCCCTCCCTATCTCCCTCCACCCTCTACTCTCTCCCCCTATCTCCCTCCAACCTCTACTCTCTCCCCCTCTCCCTCCAACCTCTTCTCTCTTCCCCTATCTCCCTCCAACCTCTTCTCTCTCCCCCTAACTCCTCTATCTCCCTCTACTCTCTCCCCCTATCTCCCTCCCTATCTCCCTCCACCCTCTACTCTCTCCCCTATCTCCCTCCACCCTCTACTCTCTCCCCCCTATCTCCCTCCAACCTCTACTCTCTCCCCTATCTCCCTCCAACCTCTTCTCTCTCCCCCTATCTCCCTCCAACCTCTACTGTCTCCCCCTAACTCCTCTATCTCCCTCTACTCTCTCCCCTATCTCCCTCCCTAACTCCTCTCCACCCTCCCCCACTCTCCACCTATCTCCCTCCAACCTCTACTCTCTCCCCTATCTCCCTCCCTATCTCCCTCCACCCTCTACTCTCTCCCCCTATCTCCCTCCAACCTCTTCTCTCTCCCCTATCTCCCTCCCTATCTCCCTCCACCCTCTACTCTCTCCCCCTATCTCCCTCCAACCTCTTCTCTCTCCCCTATCTCCCTCCCTATCTCCCTCCACCCTCTACTCTCTCCCCCTATCTCCCTCCAACCTCTACTCTCTCCCCCTCTCCCTCCAACCTCTTCCCCTATCTCCTCCAACCTCTTCTCTCTCCCCTATCTCCCTCCAACCTCTTCTCTCTCCCCCTATCTCCCTCCCTATCTCCCTCCACCCTCTACTCTCTCCCCTATCTCCCTCCAACCTCTTCTCTCTCCCCTATCTCCCCTCCCTATCTCCCTCCACCCTCTACTCTCTCTCCCCTATCTCCCTCCAACCTCTACTCTCTCCCCTCTCCCTCCAACCTCTTCCCCTATCTCCCTCCAACCTCTTCTCTCTCCCCCTATCTCCCTCCAACCTCTTCTCTCTCCCCTATCTCCCTCCCTATCTCCCTCCACCCTCTACTCTCTCCCCCCTATCTCCCTCCAACCTCTACTCTCTCCCCTATCTCCCTCCACCCTCTACTCTCTCCCCTATCTCCCTCCAACCTCTTCTCTCTCCCCTATCTCCCTCCCTATCTCCCTCCACCCTCTACTCTCTCCCCTATCTCCCTCCAACCTCTTCTCTCTCCCCCTATCTCCCTCCCTATCTCCCTCCACCCTCTACTCTCTCCCCTATCTCCCTCCAACCTCTTCTCTCTCCCCCTATCTCCCTCCCTATCTCCCTCCACCCTCTACTCTCTCCCCCTATCTCCCTCCAACCTCTACTCTCTCCCCCTCTCCCTCCAACCTCTTCCCCTATCTCCCTCCAACCTCTTCTCTCTCCCCCTATCTCCCTCCAACCTCTTCTCTCTCCCCCTATCTCCCTCCCTAACTCCTCTATCTCCCTCTACTCTCTCCCCTATCTCCCTCCCTAAGTCCTCTCCACCCTCCCCACTCTCCCCCCTATCTCCTTCCAACCTCTACTCTCTCCCCCTATCTCCCTCCTATCTCCCTCCACCCTCTATTCTCTCCCCTATCTCCCTCCAACCTCTTCTCTCTCCCCTATCTCCCTCCAACCTCTTCTCTCTCCCCTATCTCCCTCCCTATCTCCCTCCACCCTCTACTCTCTCCCCCTATCTCCCTCCAACCTCTACTCTCTCCCCTATCTCCCTCCACCCTTTACTCTCTCCCCTATCTCCCTCCACCCTCTACTCTCTCCCCTATCTCCCTCCAACCTCTACTCTCTCCCCTATCTCCCTCCACCCTGTACTCTCTCCCCTATCTCCCTCCAACCTCTACTCTCTCCCCTATCTCCCTCCCTAACTCCTCTCCACCCTCTACTCTCTCCCCCTATCTCCCTCCAACCTCTACTCTCTCCCCCTATCTCCCTCCCTATCTCCCTCCAACCTCTACTCTCTCCCCTATCTCCCTCCCTATCTCCCTCCAACCTCTACTCTCTCCCTATCTCCCTCCCTATCTCCCTCCACCCTCTACTCTCTCCCCTATCTCCCTCCAACCTCTACTCTCTCCCCTATCTCCCTCCACCCTCTACTCTCTCCCCTATCTCCCTCCAACCTCTTCTCTCTCCCCCTATCTCCCTCCAACCTCTACTCTCTCCCCTATCTCCCTCCCTAACTCCTTTCCACCCTCTACTCCCTCCCCTATCTCCCTCCAACCTCTACTCTCTCCCCTATCTCCCTCCCTATCTCCCTCCAACCTCTACTCTCTCCCCCTAACTCCTCTATCTCCCTCTACTCTCTCCCCCCATCTCCCTCCCTAACTCCTCTCCACCCTCCCCCACTCTCCCCCTATCTCCCCTCCAACCTCTACTCTCTCCCCTATCTCCCTCCAACCTCTTCTCTCTCCCCTATCTCCCTCCCTAACTCCTCTCCACCCTCTACTCTCTCTCCCTATCTCCCTCCACCCTCTCCCCTATCTCCCTCCACCCTTTACTCTCTCCCCTATCTCCCTCCAACCTCTACTCTCTCCCCCTATCTCCCTCCCTATCTCCCTCCAACCTCTTCCCCTATCTCCCTCCACCCTCTACTCTCTCCCCTATCTATCTCCACTCCACCCTCTACTCTCTCCCCCTATCTCTCCCCCTATCTCCCTCCACCCTCTACTCTCTCCCCTATCTCCCTCCACCCTCTACTCTCTCCCCTATCTCCCTCCACCCTCTTCTCTCTTCCCTATCTCCCTCCACCCTCTACTCTCTCCCCCTATCTCCCTCCCTATCTCCCTCCACCCTCTTCTCTCTCCCCTATCTCCCTCCACCCTCTACTATCTCCCCTATCTCCCTCCAACCTCTACTCTCTCCCCTATCTCCCTCCACCCTCTACTCTCTCCCCTATCTCCCTCCAACCTCTTCTCTCTCCCCCTATCTCCCTCCCTATCTCCCTCCACCCTCTACTCTCTCCCCCTATCTCCCTCCAACCTCTTCTCTCTCCCCCCTATCTCCCTCCCTATCTCCCTCCACCCTCTACTCTCTCCCCTATCTCCCTCCAACCTCTACTCTCTCCCCCTCTCCCTCCAACCTCTTCTCTCTTCCCCTATCTCCCTCCAACCTCTTCTCTCTCCCCCTATCTCCCTCCAACCTCTTCTCTCTCCCCCTATCTCCCTCCAACCTCTTCTCTCTCCCCCCTATCTCCCCTCCCTAACTCCTCTATCTCCCTCTACTCTCTCCCCTATCTCCCTCCCTAACTCCTCTCCACCCTCCCCCACTCTCCCCTATCTCCCTCCACCCTCTACTCTCTCCCCTATCTCCCTCCAACCTCTTCTCTCTCCCCTATCTCCCTCCCTATCTCCCTCCACCCTCTACTCTCTCCCCCCTATCTCCCTCCAACCTCTACTCTCTCCCCTATCTCCCTCCACCCTGTACTCTCTCCCCCTATCTCCCTCCAACCTCTACTCTCTCCCCTATCTCCCTCCCTATCTCCCTCCAACCTCTACTCTCTCCCCCTATCTCCTCCCTATCTCCCTCCACCCTCTACTCTCTCCCCCCTATCTCCCTCCAACCTCTACTCTCTCCCCTATCTCCCTCCACCCTCTACTCTCTCCCCCTATCTCCCTCCAACCTCTTCTCTCTCCCCCTATCTCCCTCCAACCTCTACTCTCTCCCCTATCTCCCTCCAACCTCTACTCTCTCCCCCCTATCTCCCTCCCTAACTCCTCTCCACCCTCTACTCTCTCCCCCTATCTCCCTCCAACCTCTACTCTCTCCCCCTATCTCCCTCCCTATCTCCCTCCAACCTCTACTCTCTCCCCCTATCTCCCTCCCTATCTCCCTCCAACCTCTACTCTCTCCCCTATCTCCCTCCCTATCTCCCTCCACCCTCTACTCTCTCCCCTATCTCCCTCCAACCTCTTCTCTCTCCCCCTATCTCCCTCCAACCTCTACTCTCTCCCCCTATCTCCCTCCAACCTCTACTCTCTCCCCCCTATCTCCCTCCCCTAACTCCTCTCCACCCTCTACTCTCTCCCCTATCTCCCTCCAACCTCTACTCTCTCCCCTATCTCCCTCCCTATCTCCCTCCAACCTCTACTCTCTCCCCCTATCTCCCTCCCTATCTCCCTCCAACCTCTACTCTCTCCCCCTATCTCCCTCCCTAACTCCTCTCCACCCTCTACTCTCTCTCCCTATCTCCCTCCACCCTCTCCCCTATCTCCCTCCACCCTTTACTCTCTCCCCTATCTCCCTCCAACCTCTACTCTCTCCCCCTATCTCCCTCCCTATCTCCCTCCAACCTCTTCCCCTATCTCCCTCCACCCTCTACTCTCTCCCCTATCTATCTCCACTCCACCCTCTACTCTCTCCCCTATCTCTCCCCTATCTCCCTCCACCCTCTACTCTCTCCCCTATCTCCCTCCACCCTCTACTCTCTCCCCCTATCTCCCTCCACCCTCTTCTCTCTTCCCCTATCTCCCTCCACCCTCTACTCTCTCCCCCTATCTCCCTCCCTATCTCCCTCCACCCTCTTCTCTCTCCCCCCTATCTCCCTCCACCCTCTACTATCTCCCCCTATCTCCCTCCAACCTCTACTCTCTCCCTATCTCCCTCCACCCTCTACTCTCTCCCCTATCTCCCTCCAACCTCTTCTCTCTCCCCCTATCTCCCTCCCTATCTCCCTCCACCCTCTACTCTCTCCCCCTATCTCCCTCCAACCTCTTCTCTCTCCCCCCTATCTCCCTCCCTATCTCCCTCCACCCTCTACTCTCTCCCCCTATCTCCCTCCAACCTCTACTCTCTCCCCCTCTCCCTCCAACCTCTTCTCTCTCCCCTATCTCCCTCCAACCTCTTCTCTCTCCCCTATCTCCCTCCAACCTCTTCTTTCTCCCCTATCTCCCTCCAACCTCTTCTCTCTCCCCCTATCTCCCTCCCTAACTCCTCTATCTCCCTCTACTCTCTCCCCTATCTCCCTCCCTAACTCCTCTCCACCCTCCCCACTATCTCCCTCCACCCTCTACTCTCTCCCCTATCTCCCTCCAACCTCTTCTCTCTCCCCCTATCTCCCTCCCTATCTCCCTCCACCCTCTACTCTCTCCCCTATCTCCCTCCAACCTCTACTCTCTCCCCTATCTCCCTCCACCCTGTACTCTCTCCCCTATCTCCCTCCAACCTCTACTCTCTCCCCTATCTCCCTCCCTATCTCCCTCCAACCTCTACTCTCTCCCCTATCTCCCTCCCTATCTCCCTCCACCCTCTACTCTCTCCCCCTATCTCCCTCCAACCTCTACTCTCTCCCCTATCTCCCTCCACCCTCTACTCTCTCCCCATATCTCCCTCCAACCTCTTCTCTCTCCCCCCTATCTCCCTCCAACCTCTACTCTCTCCCCTATCTCCCTCCAACCTCTACTCTCTCCCCTATCTCCCTCCCTAACTCCTCTCCACCCTCTACTCTCTCCCCTATCTCCCTCCAACCTCTACTCTCTCCCCTATCTCCCTCCCTATCTCCCTCCAACCTCTACTCTCTCCCCCTATCTCCCTCCCTATCTCCCTCCAACCTCTACTCTCTCCCCTATCTCCCTCCCTATCTCCCTCCAACCTCTACTCTCTCCCCTATCTCCTCCTACCTCTACTCTCTCCCCCATCTCCCTCCACCCTCTCACTCCCCCACTCTCCCCTATCTCCCTCCAACCTCTACTCTCTCCCCTATCTCCCTCCAACCTCTTCTCTCTCCCCTATCTCCCTCCCTAACTCCTCTCCACCCTCTACTCTCTCTCCCTATCTCCCTCCACCCTCTCCCCTATCTCCCTCCACCCTTTACTCTCTCCCCTATCTCCCTCCAACCTCTACTCTCTCCCCTATCTCCCTCCAACCTCTACTCTCTCCCCTATCTCCCTCCAACCTCTACTCTCTCCCCCTATCTCCCTCCCTATCTCCCTCCAACCTCTTCTCTCTTCCCCTATCTCCCTCCACCCTCTACTCTCTCCCCCTATCTATCTCCACTCCACCCTCTACTCTCTCCCCTATCTCTCCCCTATCTCCCTCCACCCTCTACTCTCTCCCCCTATCTCCCTCCACCCTCTACTCTCTCCCCCTATCTCCCTCCACCCTCTTCTCTCTTCCCCTATCTCCCTCCACCCTCTACTCTCTCCCTCTACTCTCTCCCCTATCTCCCTCCAACCTCTACTCTCTCCCCTATCTCCCTCCACCCTTTACTCTCTCCCCTATCTCCCTCCACCCTCTTCTCTCTCCCCCTATCTCCCTCCCTATCTCCCCTCCAACCTCTACTCTCTCCCCTATCTCCCTCCACCCTTTACTCTCTCCCCCCTATCTCCCTCCACCCTCTTCTCTCTCCCCCTATCTCCCTCCACCCTCTACTCTCTCCCCCTCCCACCTTTCCCATGTTCTGTTTTAATCTCCTCAGCCTCTCTTTTCCTCTCACCAGGTGCTGTTCCTGTGTACGCCCCCATCAGGCCTGCTCCTGGGCTGGGTAGGGGTGTACCCATTCCCCCTGCCTGGGCCTTGTAGGCAGGGCCATCTGGCACCGCTGTGTAGTTTTGGTTCTCCTGGCCTCCATAGACTCCCAGTGTTACTGCTGCCCCCTGGTGGTACAATCCTACATCCACACCGTGCTGGGAGGCAGAGGACAGGGACTGGGCCGTCTGGGGGGGGAGAGAGGGGGAGGGAGAGGGAGACAGAGAGAGAGAGAGAGAGGGGGAGGGAGAGAGAGACAGAGAGAGAGAGAGAGAGAGGGAGAGAGGACAACAGTAAAATAATAGTTGAAGAAAACGTAAATCGTTGATACAGTAAATAATTGTTCGATATGGCTGTTACAGTAAGGATACAGAGTGGAGGTCACAGTTACAGTACGGATACAGAATGGAGGTCACAGTAAGGATACAGAGTGGAGGTCACAGTTACAGTAAGGATACAGAGTGGAGGTCACAGTTACAGTAAGGATACAGAGTGGAGGTCACAGTTACAGTAAGGATACAGAATGGAGATCACAGTAAGGATACAGAGTGGAGGTCACAGTTACAGTAAGGATACGGAGTGGAGGTCACAGTTACAGTAAGGATACAGAATGGAGATCACAGTAAGGATACAGAGTGGAGGTCACAGTTACAGTAAGGACACGGAGTGGAGGTCACAGAGTGGAGGTCAC
This sequence comes from Salmo salar, assembly GCF_905237065.1. Taxonomy (NCBI): domain Eukaryota; kingdom Metazoa; phylum Chordata; class Actinopteri; order Salmoniformes; family Salmonidae; genus Salmo; species Salmo salar. Next base: position 42,675 of record NW_025549165.1, on the reverse strand, counting down.
AGAGTGGAGGTCACAGTTACAGTAAGGATACAGAGTGGAGGTCACAGTTACAGTACGGATACAGAATGGAGGTCACAGTAAGGATACAGAGTGGAGGTCACAGTTACAGTAAGGACACGGAGTGGAGATCACAGAGTGGAGGTCACAGAGTGGAGGTCACAGTTACAGTAAGGATACAGACTGGAGGTCACAGTTACAGTAAGGATACGGAGTGGAGGTCACAGTTACAGTAAGGATACAGAATGGAGGTCACAGTTACAGTAAGGATATAGAATGGAGATCACAGTAAGGATACAGAGTGGAGGTCACAGTAAGGATACAGAGTGGAGGTCACAGTTACAGTACGGATACAGAATGGAGGTCACAGTAAGGATACAGAGTGGAGGTCACAGTTACAGTAAGGATACAGAATGGAGGTCACAGTTACAGTAAGGACACGGAGTGGAGGTCACAGAGTGGAGGTCACAGTTACAGTAAGGATACAGAGTGGAGGTCACAGTTACAGTAAGGACACGGAGTGGAGGTCACAGAGTGGAGGTCACAGTTACAGTAAGGACACGGAGTGGAGGTCACAGAGTGGAGGTCACAGAGTGGAGGTCACAGAGTGGAGGTCACAGTTACAGTATGGATACAGAGTGGAGGTCACAGTTACAGTAAGGACACGGAGTGGAGGTCACAGTTACAGTAAGGACACGGAGTGGAGGTCACAGAGTGGAGGTCACAGAGTGGAGGTCACAGTTACAGGAAGGATACAGAGTGGAGGTCACAGTTACAGTAAGGACACGGAGTGGAGGTCACAGTTACAGTAAGGACACGGAGTGGAGGTCACAGAGTGGAGGTCACAGAGTGGAGGTCACAGTTACAGTAAGGATGCTATATATTATTAGAATGGTTACCTGGGTAACGGCCCACTGTGCAGCAGCGATGGCTGTACTGGCGACTGTAGCAGCACTCACTCTACTACCATCTGTCAGAAACACATCACTGGGGAGAGAGAGGAGAGGGGAGAGAGAGGGGGAGAGAGAGGGGAGGGGGAGAGAGAGGGGAGTGAGGGGGAGAGAGAGGGGAGGGGAGAGAGAGGGAGGGGAGGAGCGAGGGGAGGAGGAAAGGGGAGATAGAGGGGGAGAGGGAGGGAGAGGGAGGGGAGAGAGAGGGGGAGTGAGGGGAGGGGAGAGAGAGGGAGGGGAGGAGCGAGGGGAGGAGGAAAGGGAGAGAGAGGGGAGAGGGAGGGAGAGGGAGGGGAGAGAGAGGGAGGGGAGGAGCGAGGGGAGGAGGAAAGGGGAGAGAGGGGGGGAGTGAGGGGAGGGGAGAGAGAGGGAGGGGAGGAGCGAGGGGAGGAGGAAAGGGGAGAGAGAGAGAGGGGGAGGGAAGAGAGAGGGAGGGGAGGGGGAGCGAGGGGGAGGAGGCAAGGGAGAGAGAGCGAGGGGGGAGAGAGACGAGGGGGGAGAGAGAGGGAGGGAGGGGAGAGGGAGAGGGAGGGGAGAGAGAGGGAATGGGAGGGGTGGAGTGAGGGGGAAGGGGGGAGAGAGAGCGAGGGGAGAGCGAGAAAGGGAGAGAGGGAGGGAGAGAGTGGGACAGAGAGGGAGGGGTGAGAGAGAGTGAGGGGGATGGGGGGGATTGAGAGAAGAAAATAAATCATTTAAAAAAATCAAGCCCAAAACCTATTTCAACTGTAACAGTATGGGCCATAGATTAAAGTCCTGGACTAAAAAACTATGGAGAATCTAGCCTTATCTGTTTCTGGGAAACCATAGATCACAAGGGCAGTCATGTCTCTTTCTGTGTGTATGTGTGTGTGTGTGTGTGTGTGTGTGTGTGTGTGTGTGTGTGTGTGTGTGTGTGTGTGTGTGTGTGTGTGTGTGTGTGTGTGTGTGTGTACACAAAGCGCCTTCAGAAAGTATTCACACCCCTTGACTTTGTCCACATTTTGTTGTGTTACAGCCTGAATTAAACAATGTATTAATTTGAGATGCTTTGTCACTGGCCTTCACCAGTGGCGGTTGGTGCTGTTTAAGATAAGGGAGGATGGGACATATTGTAATGAGAATGGCCTTATTTCTATTACAACATATTGGATGACTGTCATTCATATTCCATTCACCCAGTTCAATGTAACAGTGATGGGTTTAGGATACTGTCCTTCACCCAGTTCAATGTAACAGTGATGGGTTTAGGATACTGTCCTTCATATTCACCCAGTTCAATGTAACAGTGATGGGTTTAGGATACTGTCCTTCACCCAGTTCAATGTAACAGTGATGGGTTTAGGATACTGTCATTCACCCAGTTCAATGTAACAGTGATGGGTTTAGGATACTGTCCTTCACCCAGTTCAATGTAACAGTGATGGGTTTAGGATACTGTCCTTCACCCAGTTCAATGTAACAGTGATGGGTTTAGGATACTGTCCTTCATATTCACCCAGTTCAATGTAACAGTGATGGGTTTAGGATACTGTCATTCACCCAGTTCAATGTAACAGTGATGGGTTTAGGATACTGTCCTTCACCCAGTTCAATGTAACAGTGATGGGTTTAGGTTACTGTCCTTCATATTCACCCAGTTCAATGTAACAGTGATGGGTTTAGGATACTGTCCTTCACCCAGTTCAATGTAACAGTGATGGGTTTAGGATACTGTCCTTCACCCAGTTCAATGTAACAGTGATGGGTTTAGGATACTGTCCTTCACCCAGTTCAATGTAACAGTGATGGGTTTAGGATACTGTCCTTCACCCAGTTCAATGTAACAGTGATGGGTTTAGGATACTGTCCTTCACCCAGTTCAATGTAACAGTGATGGGTTTAGGTTACTGTCCTTCATATTCACCCAGTTCAATGTAACAGTGATGGGTTTAGGATACTGTCCTTCACCCAGTTCAATGTAACAGTGATGGGTTTAGGATACTGTCCTTCACCCAGTTCAATGTAACAGTGATGGGTTTAGGATACTGTCCTTCACCCAGTTCAATGTAACAGTGATGGGTTTAGGATACTGTCCTTCACCCAGTTCAATGTAACAGTGATGGGTTTAGGATACTGGTCCTTCACCCAGTTCAATGTAACAGTGATGGGTTTAGGATACTGTCCTTCACCCAGTTCAATGTAACAGTGATGGGTTTAGGATACTGTCCTTCACCCAGTTCAATGTAACAGTGATGGGTTTAGGATACTGGTCCTTCACCCAGTTCAATGTAACAGTGATGGGTTTAGGTTACTGTCATTCACCCAGTTCAATGTAACAGTAATGGGTTTAGGATACTGTCCTTCATATTCACCCAGTTCAATGTAACAGTGATGGGTTTAGGATACTGTCATTCACCCAGTTCAATGTAACAGTGATGGGTTTAGGTTACTGTCCTTCACCCAGTTCAATGTAACAGTGATGGGTTTAGGATACTGTCCTTCATATTCACCCAGTTCAATGTAACAGTGATGGGTTTATGATACTGTCCTTCACCCAGTTCAATGTAACAGTGATGGGTTTAGGATACTGTCCTTCACCCAGTTCAATGTAACAGTGATGGGTTTAGGATACTGTCCTTCACCCAGTTCAATGTAACAGTGATGGGTTTAGGTTACTGTCCTTCACCCAGTTCAATGTAACAGCGATGGGTTTGGGATACTGGTCCTTCACCCAGTTCAATGTAACAGTGATGGGTTTAGGATACTGTCCTTCATATTCACCCAGTTCAATGTAACAGCGATGGGTTTAATTCTAATTTTCCCTCATACCCATCATGAGGTTGCTACAACCTAGCCTATGAATGACAGTTTATAACGTAGCGGTCGTCGTAAGGAGGGGGACCAAAATGCGGCGGATATATTGATCATCTTCTTATTTATTAATTGAAGGAAAAAAAACACTTAAACACAAAACAAACGACGAAAACAAACCCCAACTAAATATGGCCTCCAATTAGAGGCAACATAGAAATAGAAAAACTAGATAAACACATAGAAATAGAAAATGTAGAACATAAACCAAAAAAACCCGAACCACATAAAACAAACACCCCCCTGCCCGCGCCCTGACCAAACTACAATAACAAATAACCCCTTTTACTGGTCAGGACGTGACAGTAGGTGCACACAGGTCGAGAGACAAGCTGGAGTAATCAAGGTGACAGACAGTGACACATTCAATACCGCCTTGCAAACTCTGGCTTGCATCTGGCTGATCCAGGGTGGAATCATTAGTCCCAACAGTTGCAAAAGAGAGTTTTTAATTGGACAAACTCATGTATGTTTATCCCCGTTTCGTTCCGTTTGATGTGTGTTTTTCCAACAGAATCGGCGGAATTAATTACACCCCTTGATTACACGCGAACACAGAACGAGCAGCTACGTACAAACAGCATGATCACTTTGCTCGTTGTATATATAAATTCCTTCTCGCGTCTACGCACACTCTCTTTCCGCTCATCTTTACCCTTCCCTTGTGGACTTCACAAAACAACAGCTGCCTTTGAGTCATTTAGCAGACGCTCTTATCCAGAGCGACTTACAGTAGTGAATGCATACATTTCATACATTTTTCTCCGTACTGGTCCCCCCCGTGGGAAACGAACCCACAACCCTGGCGTTGCAAACACCATGCTCTACCAACTGAGCCACACGGGGCCACTTTTATACCCGCTAACCGCTACACACAGCCTACATCATTGTCACCATATTAACGTCATAGTCAATGTACATTACATGACCAAAAGTATGTGGACACCTGTTTGTCGAACATCTCATTCCAAAATCATGGGCTTTAATATGGAGTTGGTCCCCCCTTTGCTGCTATAACAGCCTCCACTCTTCTGGGAAGTCATTAATATGGAGTTGGTCCCCCCTTTGCTGCTATAACAGCCTCCACTCTTCTGGGAAGGCATTAATATGGAGTTGGTCCCCCCTTTGCTGCTATAACAGCCTCCACTCTTCAGGGAAGTCATTAATATGGAGTTGGTCCCCCACCTTTGCTGCTATAACAGCCTCCACTCTTCTGGGAAGTCATTAATATGGAGTTGGTCCCCCCTTTGCTGCTATAACAGCCTCCACTCTTCTGGGAAGTCATTAATATGGAGTTGGTCCCCCCTTTGCTGCTATAACAGCCTCCACTCTTCTGGGAAGGCATTAATATGGAGTTGGTCCCCCCCTTTGCTGCTATAACAGCCTCCACTCTTCTGGGAAGGCTTTCCACTAGATGTTGGAACATTGTTGCGGGGGACTTGCTTCCATTCAGCCACAAGAGCATTAGTGAGGTTGGGCACGGATGTTGGGTGATTAGTCCTGGCTCGCAGTCTGCGTTCCAATTCATCCCAAAGGTGTTCGATGGGGTTGAGGTCAGGGCTCTGTGCAGGCCAGTCAAGTTCTTCCACACTAATCTTGACAAACCATTTTTGTATGGACCTCACTTTGTGCACAGGGGCATTGTCATGCTAAACAGGAAAGGGCCTTCCTCAAACTGTTGCCACAAAGTTGGAAGCACAGAATCATCATTGTATGTTGTAGCGTTAAGATTTCCCTTCACTGGAACTAAGGGGCCCGAACCATGAAAAACAGCCCCAGACCATTATTCCTCCTCCACCAGACTTTACAGTTTGCACTATGCATTTGGGCAGGTAGCGTTAGCAGGGACAGAAATTTGACAAACTGACTTGTTGGAAAGGCGGCATCCTATGATGGTGCCACGTTGAATATCACTGAGCTCTTCAGTAAGGCCGTTCTACTGCCAATGCTTGTCTATGGAGATTGCATGGCGGTGTCCTTGATTTTATACACCTGTCAGCAACGGGTGTGGCTGAAATAGCCAAATCCACTAATATGTCTACATACTTTTGTACATATAGTGTAGCTACTAGAATTAACGGGTTAGTAAACCTGCTACAAATATGCAGTACAGTCAGCAAGCAGTTTAGCAGTTACAACGGTGGCAATAAATTACTAAAACCAAAAGCTGTCCTTGACTTGGATGAGTGCCAGTGTTGGATAACCATAGCTGACATTTTTTGGTTTTCTTGCTGGGGAACATAGCAAAATGAGGGCTCGTCCGGGATCTTGTTCGCCACGAGTATGGTAGTCGTTCTAATCACCTACTCTGAAGCTCTGCTGTCCCAAGATATTTGACTGTTCAAAATAAGCTTTTGTGGTAGAGTTTCTGTCACTGACATCCACCCAAAGGGGTTATACGATTGGTCGAATCTTTTTGAAAGTTGCATAAACACACAGGCTAATAAAATTAAGCCATGGACTTTAAGTTGGAAACATTTGTGGATCACTCCTAAATGGGAGATGCTAGATAAATGTATAAAAGAGAATCTACTCGTCATTGCAAAGCATTACGACATCAAAGATTCACATGCCAATTCGAAAGCAGTAGTCAAGAGTTAGTCTATATTGTAGAGTTAGTCTATACTGTAGAGTTAGTCTATACTGCTATACTGCAGAGTTAGTCTATACTGCTATACTGTAGAGTTAGTCTATAATGTAGAGTTAGTCTATACTGTAGAGTTAGTCTATACTGCAGAGTTAGTCTATATTGTAGAGTTAGTCTATACTGCTATACTGCAGAGTTAGTCTATACTGTAGAGTTAGTCTATACTGCAGAGTTAGTCTATATTGTAGAGTTAGTCTATACTGCAGAGTTAGTCTATACTGCAGAGTTAGTCTATACTGTAGAGTTAGTCTATACTGCTATACTGCAGAGTTAGTCTATACTGCTATACTGTAGAGTTAGTCTATACTGCTATACTGTAGAGTTAGTCTATATTGCAGAGTTAGTCTATATTGTAGAGTTAGTCTATATTGTAGAGTTAGTCTATACTGCTATACTGTAGAGTTAGTCTATACTGCTATACTGTAGAGTTAGTCTATACTGCTATACTGCAGAGTTAGTCTATATTGCAGAGTTAGTCTATATTGTAGAGTTAGTCTATACTGCAGAGTTAGTCTATACTGCAGAGTTAGTCTATACTGCTATACTGTAGAGTTAGTCTATACTGCTATACTGTAGAGTTAGTCTATACTGTAGAGTTAGTCTATACTGCTATACTGCAGAGTTAGTCTATACTGTAAAGTTAGTCTATACTGCAGAGTTAGTCTATACTGCTATACTGTAGAGTTAGTCTATACTGTAGAGTTAGTCTTTACTGTAGAGTTAGTCTATACTGCAGAGTTAGTCTATACTGTAGAGTTAGTCTATACTGTAGAGTTAGTCTATACTGCAGAGTTAGTCTATACTGCAGAGTTAGTCTATATTGTAGAGTTAGTCTATACTGCAGAGTTAGTCTATACTGCTATACTGCAGAGTTAGTCTATACTGCTATACTGCAGAGTTAGTCTATACTGTAGAGTTAGTCTATACTGTAGAGTTAGTCTATACTGCAGAGTTAGTCTATACTGTAGAGTTAGTCTATACTGCTATACTGCAGAGTTAGTCTATACTGTAGAGTTAGTCTATACTGTAGAGTTAGTCTATACTGCAGAGTTAGTCTATACTGTAGAGTTAGTCTATACTGCTATACTGCAGAGTTAGTCTATACTGTAGAGTTAGTCTATACTGTAGAGTTAGTCTATACTGTAGAGTTAGTCTATACTGTAGAGTTAGTCTATACTGCAGAGTTAGTCTATACTGCTATACTGTAGAGTTAGCCTATACTGCTATACTGTAGAGTTAGTCTATACTGTAGAGTTAGTCTATACTGTAGAGTTAGTCTATACTGCTATACTGTAGAGTTAGTCTATACTGTAGAGTTAGTCTATACTGTAGAGTTAGTCTATACTGTAGAGTTAGTCTATACTGCTATACTGTAGAGTTAGTCTATACTGCTATACTGTAGAGTTAGTCTATACTGTAGAGTTAGTCTATACTGTAGAGTTAGTCTATACTGCTATACTGCAGAGTTAGTCTATACTGTAGAGTTAGTCTATACTGCAGAGTTAGTCTATACTGTAGAGTTAGTCTATAATGCTATACTGTAGAGTTAGTCTATACTGTAGAGTTAGTCTATACTGTAGAGTTAGTCTATACTGCAGAGTTAGTCTATACTGTAGAGTTAGTCTATATTGTAGAGTTAGTCTATACTGCTATACTGTAGAGTTAGTCTATACTGTAGAGTTAGTCTATATTGTAGAGTTAGTCTATACTGCTATACTGTAGAGTTAGTCTATACTGTAGAGTTAGTCTATACTGCAGAGTTAGTCTATACTGCAGAGTTAGTCTATACTGCAGAGTTAGTCTATACTGTAGAGTTAGTCTATACTGTAGAGTTAGTCTATACTGCAGAGTTAGTCTATACTGTAGAGTTAGTCTATACTGTTTTGATGGAGGAGGATGAAGAGTCCTACGGGTGGTAGAGGACACCCCATAGACATGCAGAGTTAGGGTTAGAGTCCTACGGGTGGTAGAGGACATCCCATAGACATGCAGAGTTAGGGTTAGAGTCCTACGGGTGGTAGAGGACATCCCATAGACATGCAGAGTTAGGGTTAGAGTCCTACGGGTGGTAGAGGACATCCCATAGACATGCAGAGTTAGGGTTAGAGTCCTACGGGTGGTAGAGGACACCCCATAGACATGCAGAGTAAGGGTTAGAGTCCTACGGGTGGTAGAGGACATCCCATAGACCTGCAGAGTTAGGGTTAGAGTCCTACGGGTGGTAGAGGACACCCCATAGACATGCAGAGTTAGGGTCGACCATAGTCGATCGTTTCGAGACATTTGTGTGATTCTGATTTCGCTAACCCATCCTGAGTTGACCTCTCCATTGAAAATCACAAAGGTGAGTTAGTTTGTAGGACCGCTGAAGGAAGAGAGGTTCCTACAATTGACACTCCGATACCTAGGAAGCAGCTGGTTGTGGAACAGAGTAAATATGTTTCCCTCTCCCCCATTTTTTTTGCTGAGAAATGTCCAGAGGAGTTTGATGAAGTTTATGTGGGTTACTTTGACAGAGATCCTCTGACAACGGGGGCCTCCTTGGAGATGTTAAACCTGTACCGGACACAGACTAGAAACAGATCAGATCCGGAGGTACCTGCGCCTTCGTCCTCTGTTCTGTCTCCTTCTCCGGTGGCTTCTACCTCGGGTTCAGATCTTCAGCGCTCTCCCCCTCATTAGACCGTGAGGTTGTCTAGGACCCTGGCCCATTCATCATCCACAATGAATACTACAGCTGGCTCGGGTCCATCGGGCCCCACCACCCTTTGGTCTTTCGAGGGGTTTGCGAAACCGCTCGAGGTGAAAGAACACCTGGATCTCCTCAGTCATTGCACCAGCTGTTGTCATCGGCAGTTCTATGGCAAGAAACATCATGTTTCTTGCCTTCCCTGTGGCTCAGTTGGTAGAGCATGGTGTTTGCAACGCCAGGGTTGTGGGTTTGATTCCCACGGGGGACCAGCACAGGAAAAAAAAAAAGGAAAAAAATGTATGGTATGAAATGTATGCATTCACTACTGTAAGTCGCTCTGGATAAGAGCGTCTGCTAAATGACTAAAATGTAAATGTAATGTTTCCTGGGGCAATAACTCTGTGCTATCCTGGAGCACGAGTACAGGACATTACAAGGCTGCTTCCGATCGTTCTACGACCGCTGTCGTAGTCCATGTGGGGTCAAACCACATTAGGAGAGCTAGCTCAGAACTTCCCGAAAATAGATTTAAAAAAAAAAAATGATTCTAGTACTGAATGATTCCAAAAAGCGGACTATAATTTCAGGTCCGGTACCATCGTTGGACCACGGGTGGGAAAGATTCAGCAGGCTACTGGCATTACACACCTGGCTAAAATATTACAGTAGTTCTGTTGGAATAACTTTTATAGATAACTTTGACACCTTCTGGAAACAGAAGATGCTCTACAGGAATGACGGAGTCCATCCGAATCCTCTTGGCTCCTGGACTCTCTCTGTCTATGCACTTCAAGGCTCCGTTGAGACGATGACTTATCAATAATCCAAGTCCAGCTCAGATAATCCCTACCATTGTATTACTGAAGTTGTTGTAGTGCTGCAGCAAAATGTACAATATCGCAGGGGTGTTGTTAGACACAATATAAGCAACCAAATGTAGTCCCTCTAACTGCCTCTGTATGCCACTGTTGATCCTACAGCTATTGTATGCAGTAATCATGTGTCTATGAACCAGATTTATGCTGTTACCACTGAGGCAGTGTACCCTAGTAGGAATTGCACTGTGTGCAGCTCACCCTGCACTATCAGCTCCAATATAAATAACATGAGCATGTCTACTTCTGCTAACCTTCCCAGTAAAGCAATAAAAACTATCAAGTATCCCAGAAAAGTGTAAAAAAAAAAAAATAGCCCACATTAACATTACCTTTGATTATACAGTGGTAGCAATACATGGTTATAACATTTACAGAAAATACAGAAATGCCAATGGTGGAGGCGTTGCTCTTTTATATTCAGAATCACATTCCTGTAAAGATTAGAGAGGATCTCATGTTAAATACTGTTGAAGTAATATGGCTACAGGTTCATCTGCCTCACCTAAAGCCCATTCTGGTGGGAAGCTGCTATAGACCACTAAGTGCTAACAGTCAGTATCTGGATAATATGTGTGAAATGCTTGATAATTTACAGTTGAAGTCGAAGTTTACATACGCCTTAGCCAAATACATTTAAACTCACTTTTTCACAATTCCTGACTTTTAATCCTAGTAAAAATGCCCTGTCTTAGGTCAGTTAGGATCACCACTTTATTTTAAAAATGTGAAATCTCAGAATAATAGTAGAGAGAATGATTTATTTCAGCTTTTATTTCTTTCATCACATTCCCAGTGGGTCAGAAGTTTACATACACTCAATTAGTATTTGGTAGCATTGCCTTTAAATTGTTTAACTTGGGTCAAACGTTTTGGGTAGACAGTTGAAGTCGGAAGTTTACATACACTTATGTTGGAATCATTAAAACTTGTTTTTCAACCACTCCACAAATTTCTTGTTAACAAACTATAGTTTTGGCAAGTCAGTTAGGACATCTACTTTGTGCATGACACAAGTCATTTTTCCAACAATTATTTACAGACAGATTATTTCACTTATAATTCACTGTATCACAATTCCAGTGGGTCAGAAGTTTACATACACTAAGTTGACTGTGCCTTTAAACAGCTTGGACAATTCCAGAGAATGATGTCATGGCTTTAGAAGCTTCTGATTGGCTAATTGACATAATTTGAGTTAATTGGAGGTGTACCTGTGGATGTATTTCAATGCCTACCTTCAAACGTAGTGCCTCTTTGCTTGACATCATGGAGAAATCAAAATAAATCAGCCAAGACCTCAGAAAAACAATTGTAGACCTCCACAAGTCTGGTTCACCATTGGGAGCAATTTCCAAACACCTGAAGGTACCACGTTCATCTGTACAAACAATAGTACGCAAGTATAAACACCATGGGACCACGCAGCCGTCATACTGCTCAGGAAGGAGACATGTTCTGTCTCCTAGAGATGAACGCACTTTGGTGCGAAAAGTACAAATTAATCCCAGAACAAAAGCAAAGGACCTTGTGAAGATGCTGGAGGAAACAGGTACAAAAGTATCTATATCCACAGTAAAACGAGTCCTATATAACCTGAAAGGCCGCTCAGCAAGGAAGAAGCCACTGCTCCAAAACCGCCATAAAAAAGCCAGACTATGGTTTTCAACTGCACATGGGGAAAAAGATCGTACTTTTTGGAGAAATGTCCTCTGGTCTGATGAAACAAAAATAGAACTGTTTGGCCATAATGACCATTGTTATGTTTGGAGGAAAAAGGGGGGAGGCTTGCAAGCCGAAGAACACCATCCCATCCGTGAAGCGCGCGGGGGTGGCAGCATCATGTTGTGGGGGTGCTTTGCTGCAGGAGGGACTGGTGCACTTCACAAAATAGATGGCATCATGAGGACGGAAAATTATGCGGATATATTGAAGCAACATCTCAAGACATCAGTCAGGAAGTTAAAGCTTGGTCGCAAATCGGTCTTCCAAATGGACAATGACCCCAAGCATACTTCCAGAGTTGTGGCAAAATGGCTTAAGGACAACAAAGTCCTTAAAGGGGCTTATTTAAGATGGTGAGGAAGGCACTTTTAAAGAATAACCAGGCATCCTCTACTGACGGGATGAGGTCAATGAAGAAGCTTCTAAAGCCATGACATAATTTTCTGGAATTTTCCAAGCTGTTTAAGGGCACAGTCAACTTAGTGTATGTAAACTTCCAACTTCAACTGTATACAACCACTCCACAAATTTCTTGTTAACAAAATGTCGTTTTTGCAAGTTGGTTAGGACATCTACTTTGTGCATGACACAAGTAATTTTTCCAACAATTGTATTTCAAGGTCTACCTTCAAACTCAGTGCCTCTTTGCTTGACATCATGGGAAAATCAAAAGAAATCAGCCAAGACCTCAGAAACAAAATTTGTAGACCTCCACAAATCTGGTTCATCCTTTGAAGCAATTTCCAAACGTCTGAAGGTACCAAGTTCATCTGCAGATAGTGCTGATGACTCGTCACAAACTCCCTGATCTTCTCAAAAATATAGTTTGTCTCGCTGTGTCCAGTCCAGGTGGTGCTTGTACAGGCAGACCGTCTATAGGAGGAAGGATGTCAGCGTTGCTCAGCAGCTGAAACCTGGTCCCGACAGTCCGAACTCTCCTTGGCGACAACACCAGGCTCCAGAGCATCGAAACTGTAAAACAGGAAATAACAAATAAAATAGACAAGACATTACAACCCTGCATAACATCAATTCACCTCCCAAGTTTAGATAAGAGGAATAACCTCATACAATGAAAATATTATTTTTTTTTACCTGAAGTGCTGGTAATGCTTGATCTGTGGCAGCGGCCTGAAGTACGGAGTCAGGTGTTGTTGCCAGCCATAGCTTTCCACCAGCACCGTACCATCCTCCAGTCCAACCAGCTGTGGGATGTGGACCCCTGTTACAGTGCTGTCCTTCACAACACCAGCAATATCAGACATAGTGTTCACTCTGGTCTTTCTGAAGCACTGCTTGATGAGAACGAAGCACCAGTCAGGGGGCAAACTTGGAGTGGCCTGTGATCAGGAAGTGAAGGTCCAGACTGTAGTGCAGCTTGTGCATGGTCCACCAGGTACAATACCAGAGCACAAACTTGTTCTTGTTTTGGCCACTGCAGTTATCACAATTCAGGTCCACACGTGTTTCCACAACTCCGTAGTTGGTGAAGAAATGGTGCATGAAGATGACTGGGCTGCTGCCTTTGCTTGCTTGGGCCAGCTCTCTTTTTGACGACTGGTGGATTAGAGTCAGGAGTGTTCTGCTGATTGATGCTGAAAGACAAATTCCAGATACAAATATTTTTGCATTATTATACAATAGATGCGAAATGGCATTCTGAGATAACGTCACTACACACAGTTCATACAGGTAATGTTAGCTAGCTAGCCAGCCTTCTAATGTCAGCTGGCTAGCTAACAGCAAGCTTTCACTAGCAATACAAACCGATTGTCACAGCTAGCTAAAGTTAACCAATAAGTTCAATGTTAGCTAGCTAACATTAAGCCATAACTAGCTATGCGAAATGTCATTCTGAGAAAACAAAATCACAAACGTTACACACACATTAGTTAATGTTAGCTAGCAAGCCAGCCACCTAACCTCAGCTAACGTTGGCTAGCTAACAGGAAGCTTTATCTTTTTTTTTTTAAGCAAGCTTTAACTTTGGGTCTTTTGTTTAGCTAGCTAAACGTTAGCTAGCTAAAAAATGAACTATAATCCCAATCCATAGAGTAACGTTACTAGCAATACAAACCGATTGTCATAGCAAACTAAATAACGTTAGTTATTCAATGTTAGTTAGAAAGCCAGCCATCGAACTCCAGCTGGCTAGCTAACAGCAAGTTTTAACTTGGAATGAAAACAACTTTTCTGACAACATTAGAAACATATAATATCTGAATCTGTAGCTAGACTCTTACCTGTATACATGGATGAAAGCTTCACGGAAAACTGCAACCCATTTTTATCAGACATCCTGTGTCGTTTCTGTTTAGTTTGCACAGCTTGTTCGGTCCGTTGTGTTCCACTGATTTCAAAATGTGTTATTTTCAGAGTGAGAGAGAGTCAGCATTGCATGGCACGAGCGTCATGCAGAAAGTAGTCCATCACGACATTTTCCCACTGACCTTTTGTCGATAGCGCCTGATAAATTCAGGGCAGCAATGTTATTGAGAGCAGTAGCAACAACATATTTGCAGTTCTCAATGGCTAACATTATATCTTTAGTAAAAAAAAACTGCAGTAGAAAGGATTATTTACGCATAACGAGCAGCTAATTTTATAGACACAAGACGCAACACAGTAGACCAATCCAAACTCATCTCTCGGCATGTCTAGCCCACTTATTATCTCAGCCAATCATTGCTAGCGGGAAGGTTGCTGACTTTTTCCCTGTGGCTAAACCAACTAGGCTCGTAATTTAACAAATTTATTCGTATTTACAGACGGCATACAAGTTTGATATTAAGGCACATGAAAGTTCACATGTTCCAGAAGGTATTTCTGCCCCCCAAAAAAAACATTTTTTTTTTGTCTAAAAGGCTCTCATGTGAAGTCGTGACTTGCGACATACGCCTAGTTTCCTGAATCGGTTACAAATGAACACTAAGAAAAACCCTTGAATGAGTAGGTGTGTCCAAACTTTTGAATGGTACTGTATATTTCATTGTTTACAGCCAGTAAACAGACGCATTTAAGTTCGGACGCATTTAGGTTTCTAAAGTTGTACAATGGGAGGTGTTTTCTGTTGGTGCGGTGGTGAGTAAACCGCTAACAGAAGGTGTTACAGGTTTTTCCATTTATGTTTTGAGGTTGGACTTTAGCACGTATAGCTCGTTAGCACGTAAGACTCACCGATTGGTGTCACCTCGTTAGTCTGTGTTTCGCCTGTGCTGGCCCCAGGTGATATTTAAGAGTGGCTGGCCCCAGGTGATATTTAAGAGTGGCTGGCCCCAGGTGATATTTAAGAGTGGCTGGCCCCAGGTGATATTTAAGAGTGGCTGGCCCCAGGTGATATTTAAGAGTGGCTGGCCCCAGGTGATATTTAAGAGTGGCTGGCCCCAGGTGATATTTAAGAGTGGCTGGCCCCAGGTGATATTTAAGAGTGGCTGGCCCCAGGTGATATTTAAGAGTGGCTGGCCCCAGGTGATATTTAAGAGTGGCTGGCCCAGGTGATATTTAAGAGTGGCTGGCCCCAGGTGATATTTAAGAGTGGCTGGCCCCAGGTGATATTTAAGAGTGGCTGGCCCCAGGTGATATTTAAGAGTGGCTGGCCCCAGGTGATATTTAAGAGTGGCTGGCCCCAGGTGATATTTAAGAGTGGCTGGCCCCAGGTGATATTTAAGAGTGGCTGGCCCCAGGTGATATTTAAGAGTGGCTGGCCCCAGGTGATATTTAAGAGTGGCTGGCCCCAGGTGATATTTAAGAGTGGCTGGCCCCAGGTGATATTTAAGAGTGGCTGGCCCCAGGTGATATTTAAGAGTGGCTGGCCCCAGGTGATATTTAAGAGTGGCTGGCCCCAGGTGATATTTAAGAGTGGCTGGCCCCAGGTGATATTTAAGAGTGGCTGGCCCCAGGTGATATTTAAGAGTGGCTGGCCCCAGGTGATATTTAAGAGTGGCTGGCCCCAGGTGATATTTAAGAGTGGCTGGCCCCAGGTGATATTTAAGAGTGGCTGGCCCCAGGTGATATTTAAGAGTGGCTGGCCCCAGGTGATATTTAAGAGTGGCTGGCCCCAGGTGATATTTAAGAGTGGCTGGCCCCAGGTGATATTTAAGAGTGGCTGGCCCCAGTTGATATTTAAGAGTGGCTGGCCCCAGGTGATATTTAAGAGTGGCTGGCCCCAGGTGATATTTAAGAGTGGCTGGCCCCAGTTGATATTTAAGAGTGGCTGGCCCCAGTTGATATTTAAGAGTGGCTGGCCCCAGGTGATATTTAAGAGTGGCTGGCCCCAGGTGATATTTAAGAGTGGCTGGCCCCAGGTGATATTTAAGAGTGGCTTGCCCCAGGTGATATTTAAGAGTGGCTGGCCCCAGGTGATATTTAAGAGTGGCTGGCCCCAGGTGATATTTAAGAGTGGCTTGCCCCAGGTGATATTTAAGAGTGGCTGGCCCCAGGTGATATTTAAGAGTGGCTGGCCCCAGGTGATATTTAAGAGTGGCTGGCCCCAGGTGATATTTAAGAGTGGCTGGCCCCAGGTGATATTTAAGAGTGGCTGGCCCCAGGTGATATTTAAGAGTGGCTGGCCCCAGGTGATATTTAAGAGTGGCTGGCCCCAGGTGATATTTAAGAGTGGCTGGCCCCAGGTGATATTTAAGAGTGGCTGGCCCCATGTGATATTTAAGAGTGGCTTGCCCCAGGTGATATTTAAGAGTGGCTGGCCCCAGGTGATATTTAAGAGTGGCTGGCCCCAGGTGATATTTAAGAGTGGCTGGCCCAGGTGCTCCAGCTGTTTTGATAGACGTGGAGGGTTAAACTCTTTAGTTGGCACGCCCTATTTTGATTTCTAGACGAACAATCCTTTATCTGATTTCCCTGGTTTCATTTTTGCTCCGCCTTTTTGGTTTGCTTCCTGTCTTTATGGTTGGTGTGGGATTCTCTTTTTCTTTGTCTCTTCTTGGGCAAATTTAGTGGGCGTTCATGGTGGGTGTCTTAAAGGTCCCAGTTGTTGTTGCTAATGAACTTTCAGTGGACACCCCCCCCCCATCCCCCCCATGAGTGTCTTTCAGAACCCCTTCCGTTTTGGTTGTTGGTAAGTGATTCTATGTCAGTTCACCCTTCTGTTTGAGCGCCATTTTTGGTTTTCTTGCTGGGGAACGTAACACTAGTTGGTTCACAGTCAGTTTTTGTATTTCTAACCTGCGTCTCATGAACACCTGTGGTGGCGATAGACAAAACCAACGTGCGCACGATAACGCACGATAACGCGAGAGGAGGCACGCGCGGAGACGGTCTGGTCAGCATGATAGACTTAACCAGAAAGACACACGGCTGTAATCGCCGCCAAAAAAGTGCTTCTACAAAATATTGACTCAGGGGTGTGGAAACGTATATGTAAATGAGATATTTATGTATTTAATTTTCAATAAAATGTATAAAAACATGTTTTTATACTGTCTTTCTGGGATGTGTCAAGGTGTATGAATACTTTCTGAATGCATCTGTTGGTCATTCTATCCTAAAATTCCCCACAAGGATAATAAAACAAGGGAAATTATCCATGGTGGAGAACAATGAGGACAAAGACTATTTTAAGCTTAGGGTTACAGTTAGGGTTACGGGAAAATAGGACTTTGAATGGAAATACATTTTAGGTCCCCACGAGGATAGAAGAACATGACGTGTGTGTGTGTGTGTGTGTGTGTGTGTGTGTGTGTGTGTGTGTGTGTGTGTGTGTGTGTGTGTGTGTGTGTGTGTGTACCGTTTGGATCCCTTGGCGAACTCCACAGCGATGGCCTTCCCATCTATAGAGAGAGCTGGCTGTAAGGCCTGGAGGATCTGGAGAAGCTGAGATGCTTCCTGCAACACCCGCACACACACAGCTCTGAGAATACAGCTGCAGGTATCTCCTCACCACTACAGCTGTAGGTATCTCCTCACCACTACAGCTGTAGGTATCTCCTCACCACTACAGCTGTAGGTATCTCCTCACCACTACAGTAGACAGCTGTAGGTATCTCCCCACCACTACAGTAGACAGCTGTAGGTATCTCCTCACCACAGCTGTAGGTATCTCCCCACCACTACAGTAGACAGCTGTAGGTATCTCCTCACCACTATAGTAGGTATCTCCTCACCACTACAGCTGTAGGTTTCTCCTCACCACTACAGTAGACAGCTGTAGGTATCTCCTCACCACTACAGCTGTAGGTATCTCCTCACCACTACAGTAGACAGCTGTAGGTATCTCCTCACCACTACAGTAGACAGCTGTAGGTATCTCCTCACCACTACAGTAGACAACTGCAGGTATCTCCTCACCACTACAGCTGTAGGTATCTCCTCACCACTACAGCTGTAGGTATCTCCTCACCACTACAGCTGTAGGTATCTCCTCACCACTACAGCAGACAGCTGTAGGTATCTCCTCACCACTACAGTAGACAGCTGTAGGTATCTCCTCACCACTACAGTAGACAGCTGTAGGTATCTCCTCACCACTACAGCTGTAGGTATCTCCTCACCACTACAGTAGACAGCTGTAGGTATCTCCTCACCACTACAGTAGGTATCTCCTCACCACTATAGTAGACAGCTGTAGGTATCTCCTCACCACTACAGTAGACAACTGCAGGTATCTCCTCACCACTATAGTAGACAGCTGTAGGTATCTCCTCACCACTACAGTAGACAACTGCAGGTATCTCCTCACCACTACAGTAGACAGCTGTAGGTATCTCCTCACCACTATAGTAGGTATCTCCTCACCACTATAGTAGACATCTGTAGGTATCTCCTCACCACTACAGCTGTAGGTATCTCCTCACCACTATAGTAGACAGCTGTAGGTATCTCCTCACCACTATAGTAGGTATCTCCTCACCACTACAGCTGTAGGTATCTCCTCACCACTACAGCTGTAGGTATCTCCTCACCACTACAGCTGTAGGTATCTCCTCACCACTATAGTAGACAGCTGTAGGTATCTCCTCACCACTGCAGTAGGTATCTCCTCACCACTACAGTAGGTATCTCCTCACCACTATAGTAGACATCTGTAGGTATCTCCTCACCACTACAGTAGGTATCTCCTCACCACTACAGTAGGTATCTCCTCACCACTACAGTAGACAGCTGTAGGTATCTCCTCACCACTACAGTAGGTATCTCCTCATCACTACAGTAGGTATCTCCCCACCACTACAGTAGACAGCTGTAGGTATCTCCTCACCACTACAGTAGGTATCTCCTCACCACTACAGTAGGTATCTCCCCACCACTATAGTAGACAGCTGTAGGTTTCTCCTCACCACTATAGTAGACAGCTGTAGGTATCTCCTCACCACTACAGTAGGTATCTCCTCACCACTACAGCTGTAGGTATCTCCTCACCACTATAGTAGACATCTGTAGGTATCTCCTCACCACTACAGTAGGTACCTCCTCACCACTACAGTGGGTATCTCCTCACCACTATAGTAGACAGCTGTAGGTATCTCCTCACCACTACAGTAGGTATCTCCTCACCACTACAGTAGGTATCTCCTCACCACTACAGTAGGTATCTCCTCACCACTACAGCTGTAGGTATCTCCTCACCACTATAGTAGACATCTGTAGGTATCTCCTCACCACTACAGTAGGTATCTCCTCACCACTATAGTAGACAGCTGTAGGTATCTCCTCACCACTATAGTAGACAGCTGTAGGTATCTCCTCACCACTACAGTAGGTATCTCCCCACCACTACAGTAGGTATCTCCTCACCACTACAGCTGTAGGTATCTCCTCACCACTACAGTAGGTATCTCCTCACCACTATAGTAGACAGCTGTAGGTATCTCCTCACCACAGCTGTAGGTATCTCCTCACCACTACAGTAGGTATCTCCTCACCACTACAGCAGGTATCTCCTCACCACTACAGTAGACAGCTGTAGGTATCTCCTCACCACAGCTGTAGGTATCTCCTCACCACTACAGTAGACAGCTGTAGGTATCTCCTCACCACAGCTGTAGGTATCTCCTCACCACTACAGCAGGTATCTCCTCACCACTACAGTAGACAGCTGTAGGTATCTCCTCACCACAGCTGTAGGTATCTCCTCACCACTACAGCAGGTATCTCCTCACCACTACAGCAGGTATCTCCTCACCACTATAGTAGACAGCTGTAGGTATCTCCTCACCACTATAGTAGACAGCTGCAGGTATCTCCTCACCACTATAGTAGACAGCTGTAGGTATCTCCTCACCACTATAGTAGACAGCTGCAGGTATCTCCTCACCACTATAGTAGACAGCTGTAGGTATCTCCTCACCACTATAGTAGACAGCTGTAGGTATCTCCTCACCACTACAGTAGGTATCTCCTCACCACTATAGTAGACAGCTGTAGGTATCTCCTCACCACTATAGTAGACAGCTGTAGGTATCTCCTCACCACTACAGCAGGTATCTCCTCACCACTACAGCAGGTATCTCCTCACCACTATAGTAGACAGCTGTAGGTATCTCCTCACCACTATAGTAGACAGCTGTAGGTATCTCCTCACCACTATAGTAGACAGCTGTAGGTATCTCCTCACCACTACAGTGGGTATCTCCTCACCACTACAGCGGGTATCTCCTCACCACTATAGTAGACAGCTGTAGGTATCTCCTCACCACTATAGTAGACAGCTGTAGGAAAGCGAAGCCACGGTTGAGTTGTGTCTGTTTGTCTTTGATCAGTCGAACATTAGAAGGCGACAGAGTAGCGAAGGGAGCCAGAGTAGACAGGATGGACTCCAGGGAGGTATGGGGACCCAGGTTCCTCAGGATCAGAGCTGGAGAGAAGAGAGATGAAGGGCGGGATGGGGGGGTAGAGAGAGAGAGAACATTAGGAGACAGCGCAGCAAACAGGACGGAGTCTGGAGAGATTGGTTGAGAGCGAGGGGGGAGAGAAGGTAAAGGAAAGAGACAGGTACAGCGCCTTCAGACAGTATTCACATCCCTCGACTTTATTCCACATTTTGTCGTGTTAAAGCCTACATTCCAAATGGATTAAAACAATAAAAAAGTCTCACCCAATCTACACACAATAATGACAAAGTGAAAACATGTTTTTAGAAATTTGAGCAAATTTATTGAAAAATGAAATTCAGAAATATCTAATTTACATAAGTATTCACACCCCTGAGTCAATACTTTGTAGAAGCACCTTTGACAGCGATTATAGCCGTGAGTCTTTCTGGGTAAGTCTTTAAGAGCTTTCCACACCTGGATTGTGCAACATTTGCACAACATTATTCCTTTTAAAATTGTTAAAGCTCTGTTAAATTGGTTGTTGATCATTGCTAGACAAACATTTTCAGGTCTTGCCATAGATTTTCAAATGGATTTATGTCAAAACTGTAACTTGGTCACTCAGGAACATTTACTGACTTCTTGGTTAGCAACTCCAGTGTAGATTGGGCCTTGTGTTGTAGGTTATTGTCCTGCTGAAAGGTGAATTCATCTCCCAGTGTCTGGTGGAAAGCAGACTGAACCAGGTTTTCCTCTAGGATTTTTAGCTTAGCTCCATTCCTTTTTTTATCCTGAAAAACTCCCCAGTCTTTAACGATTACAAGCATACCCATAACATGATGCAGCCACCACTATGCTTGAAAATATGGAGAGTGGTACTCAGCGATGTGTTGTATTGGATTTGCCCTAAACATACAACTTTTTATTCAGGAGAAAAAATTAATTGCTTTACATAATTTTTTGCAGTATTACTTTAGTGCCTTATTGCGAACAGGATGCATGTTTTGGAATATTTGTTATTCTGGAGAGGCTTCCTTCTTTTCACTCTGTCATTTAGGTTAGTATTGTGGAGTAACTACAAAGTTGTTGATCCATCCTCAGTTCTCTCCTATCACAGCCATTAAACTCTGTAACTGTTTTAAAGTCACCATTGGCCTCATGGTGAAATCCCAGAGCGGTTTCCTTCCTCTCCAGCAACTGAGTTAGGAAGGACGCCTGTATCTTTGTAGTGACTGGGTGTATTGATACACCATCCAAAGTGTAATTAATAACTTCACCATCCTCAAAGGGATATTCAATGTCAGATTTTTACCCATCTACCAATAGGTGCCCTTCTTTGCGAGACATTGGAAAACCTCCCTGGTTTTTGTGGTTGAATCTGTGTTTGAAATTCACTGATCAACTGAGGGAACTTCCAGATAATTGTATGTGTGGGGTACAGAGATGAGGTGGTCATTAAAAAATCATGTTAATAAACACTGTTATTGCACACAGAGTCCACGCAACTTATTACATGAATGGTTAAGCAAAGTTTTACGCCTGAACTTTAGGCCAAGGTAGGCTTGCCATAACAAAGGGGTTGAATACTTATTGACTCAAAACATGTCAGCTTTTTTTATTTTTTATTAATTTGTAAAAATAAATTAATCTAAAAACATAATTCCACTTTGACATTATGGAATATTGTGTGTAGACCAGAGACAAAAACATCTACATTTCACCCATTTTAAATTCAGGCTAAAATAAAACAAAATGTGTAAAAAGACAAGGGGTGTGAATACTTTCTGAAGGCGCTGTGTATGACAGTTAACCTCTCTTGGGTATGTGGGACGTGACCGTCCCACCTGCGGGACACACTCCCAATAGCCAGTGAAATAGCAAGGCGGCAAATTCAAAACCTCATAATTCAAATTTCTCAAACATACGACTATTTTACACCATTTTAAAGATACACTTCTCCTTAATGCAACCACATTGTCCGATTTCAAAAAGGCTTTACAGTGAAAGAAAAACAAGAAAAGCCATGTCAAACGATGTTTACAATCAATCCTTAGGGTGTTTTTAACATAAATAATCGATAATATTCCAACCGGACAATAGCGTATTCATTACAGAAGAAAAATAACAAATGCTAGCCATGCGTGAACGCGCATGAAGTAACTACATGACGTCAGACAGTCCACTGCTTGAACCGGCTGTTATTCCCTCAAAATTCACCATAGAAGCCTCAAACAACTTTCTAAAGACTGTTGACATCTAGTGGAAGCCTTAGGAAGTGCAAAATGACCCCTAAGTCACTGTAGTTTGGAAAGGGAATTAATTTAAAAAAACTACAGCCTCAGATTTTCAACTTCCTGGTTGGATTTTTCTCAGGTTTTTGCCTGCCATATGAGTTCTGTTATACTCACAGACATCATTTAAACAGTTTTACAAACTTCAGAGTGTTTTCTATCCAAATCTACTAATAATATGCATATTCTAGTTTCTGGGCCCGAGGTCATCATTGCCAAACAGTTCTATTTTTGTTTCATCAGACCAGAGGACATTTCTCCAAAAAGTACGATCTTTGTCTCCATGTGCAGTTGCAAACCGTAGTCTGGCTTTTTTATGGCGGTTTTGGAGCAGTGGCTTCTTCCTTGCTGAGCGGCCTTTCAGGTTATATAGGACTCGTTTTACTGTGGATATAGATACTTTTGTACCTGTTTCCTCCAGCATCTTCACAAGGTCCTTTGCTGTTGTTCTGGGATTGATTTGCGCTTTTCACACCAAAGTACGTTAATCTCTAGGAGACAGAACGCGTCTCCTTCCTGAGCGGTATGACGGCTGCGTGGTCCCATGGTGTTTATACTTGCGTACTATTGTTTGTACAGATGAACGTGGTACCTTCAGGCGTTTGGAAATTGCTCCCAAGGATGAACCAGACTTGTCGAGGTCCACAATTTATTTTCTGAGGTCTTGGCTGATTTCTTTTGATTTTCCCATGATGTCAAGCAAAGATCAAATCAAAGTTTATTTGTCACGTGCGCCGAATACAACAGGTGTAGTAGACCTCACAGTGAAATGCTGAATACAACAGGTGTAGTAGACCTCACAGTGAAATGCTGAATACAACAGGTGTAGTAGACCTCACAGTGAAATGCTGAATACAACAGGTGTAGTAGACCTCACAGTGAAATGCTGAATACAACAGGTGTAGTAGACCTCACAGTGAAATGCTGAATACAACAGGTGTAGTGGACCTTACAGTGAAATGCTGAATACAACAGGTGTAGTAGACCTCACAGTGAAATGCTGAATACAACAGGTGTAGTGGACCTTACAGTGAAATGCTGAATACAACAGGTGTAGTAGACCTCACAGTGAAATGCTGAATACAACAGGTGTAGTAGACCTCACAGTGAAATGCTGAATACAACAGGTGTAGTAGACCTCACAGTGAAATGCTGAATACAACAGGTGTAGTAGACCTCACAGTGAAATGCTGAATACAACAGGTGTAGTGGACCTTACAGTGAAATGCTGAATACAACAGGTGTAGTAGACCTCACAGTGAAATGCTGAATACAACAGGTGTAGTAGACCTCACAGTGAAATGCTGAATACAACAGGTGTAGTAGACCTTACAGTGAAATGCTGAATACAACAGGTGTAGTAGACCTCACAGTGAAATGCTGAATACAACAGGTGTAGACCTCACAGTGAAATGCTGAATACAACAGGTGTAGTAGACCTCACAGTGAAATGCTGAATACAACAGGTGTAGTAGACCTCACAGTGAAATGCTGAATACAACAGGTGTAGACCTCACAGTGAAATGCTGAATACAACAGGTGTAGTAGACCTCACAGTGAAATGCTGAATACAACAGGTGTAGTAGACCTTACAGTGAAATGCTGAATACAACAGGTGTAGTAGACCTCACAGTGAAATGCTGAATACAACAGGTGTAGTAGACCTCACAGTGAAATGCTGAATACAACAGGTGTAGTAGACCTCACAGTGAAATGCTGAATACAACAGGTGTAGACCTCACAGTGAAATGCTTACTTACAGGCTCTAACCAATAGTGCAAGGTATTAGGTGAACAATATGTAAGTAAAGAAATAAAACAACAGTAGAAAGACAGGCTATATACAGTAGTGAGGCTATATACAGTAGAGATTCTATATACAGTAGAGAGGCTATATACAGTAGAGAGGCTATATACAGTAGTGAGGCTATATACAGTAGTGAGGCTATATACAGTAGTGAGGCTATATACAGTAGAGAGGCTATATACAGTAGAGAGGTTATATACAGTAGAGGCTATATACAGTAGAGAGGTTATATACAGTAGAGAGGCTATATACAGTAGAGAGGCTATATACAGTAGTGAGGCTATATACAGTAGAGAGGCTATATACAGTAGAGAGGCTATATACAGTAGAGAGGTTATATACAGTAGAGAGGCTATATACAGTAGAGAGGTTATATACAGTAGAGAGGCTATATACAGTAGAGAGGTTATATACAGTAGAGAGGCTATATACAGTAGTGAGGCTATATACAGTAGAGAGGCTATATACAGTAGAGAGGTTATATACAGTAGAGAGGTTATATACAGTAGTGAGGCTATATACAGTAGAGAGGCTATATACAGTAGAGAGGCTATATACAGTAGAGAGGCTATATACAGAAGAGAGGCTATATACAGTAGAGAGGCTATATACAGTAGAGAGGCTATATACAGTAGAGAGGCTATATACAGACACCGGTTAGTCAGGCTGATTGAGGTAGTATGTACATGTAGATATGGTTAAAGTGACTATGCATATATGATGAACAGAGAGTAGCAGCAGCGTAAAAGTGGGGGGGGGGGACACACACAATGTAAATAGTCCAGGTAGCCATTTGATTACCTGTTCAGGAGTCTTATGTCTTGGGGGTAAAAACTGTTGAGAATCCTTTTGGTCCTAGACTTGGTGCTCCGGTACCGCTTGCCATGCAGTAGTAGAGAACAGTCTATGACTGGGGTGGCTGGAGTCTTTGACAATTTTTAGGGCCTTCCTCTGACACCGCCTGGTATAGAGGTCCTGGATGGCAGGAAGCTTAGCCCCAGTGATGTACTGGGCCGTTCGCACTACCCTCTGTAGTGCCTTGCGGTCGGAGGCCGAGCAGTTGCCATACCAGGCAGTGATGCAACCAGTCAGGATGCTCTCGATGGTGCAGCTGTAGAACCTTTTGAGGATCTCAGGACCCATGCCAAATCTTTTCAGTCTCCTGAAGGGGGAATAGGCTTTGTCGTGCCCCTCTTCACGACTGTCTTGGTGTGTTTGGACCATGTTAGTTTGTTGGTGATGTGGACACCAAGGAACTTGAAGCTCTCAACCTGCTCCACTACAGCCCTGTCGATGAGAATGGGGGCGTGCTCGGTCCTCCTTTTCCTGTAGTCCACAAAGAGGCACTGAGTTTGAAGGTAGGCCTTGAAATACATCCACAGGTACACCTCCAATTGACTCAAATGATATCAATTAGCCTATCAGAAGCTTCTAAAGCCATGACATCATTTTCTGGAATTTTCCAAGCGGTTTAAAGGCACAGTCAACTTAGTGTATGTAAACTTCTGACCCACAGGAATTGTGATACAGTGAATTATAAGTGAAATAATCTGTCTGTAAACAATTGTTGGAAAAATGACTTGTGTCATGCACAAAGTAGATGTCCTAACCGACTTGCCAAAACTATAGTTTGTTTAACAAGAAATTTGTGGAGTGGTTGAAAAACGAGTTTTAATGACTCCAACCTAAGTGTATGTAAACTTCCTACTTTAACTGTACACATAATATGGCATTTGAAATGTCTTTATTATTTTGGAATTTTTGTGAGTGTAATATTTACTGTAAATTTGTTATTGTTTATCTATTTCACTTGCTTTGGCAATGTAAACATATGTTTCCCATGCCAATAAAGCCCCTTAAATTTAAATTGACGAGAGAGAGAGAGAGAGAGAGACAGAGAGAGAGAGAGATCATTTAAATTGACGAGAGAGAGAGAGACAGAGAGAGAGGGGAGAGAGGAGAGAGAGAGGAGAGAGAGAGTGAGAGAGAGAGCGAAACAGAGAGAGAGAGAGAAACAGAGAGAGAGAGAGAGGGGAGAGAGGAGAGAGAGAGAGAGTGAGAGAGAGAGGGAGAGAGAGAGAAACAGAGAGCGAGAGAGAGAGAGAGTAGAGAGAGAGAGAGAGAGAGAGAGAGAGAGAGAGAGAGAGAGAGAGAGAGAGAGAGAGAGAGAGAGAGAGAGAGAGAGAGAGAGAGAGAGAGAGAGAGAGAGAGAGACAGAGAGAGAGGGGAGAGAGGAGAGAGAGAGGAGAGAGAGAGTGAGAGAGAGAGCGAAACAGAGAGAGAGAGAGAGGGAGAGAGGAGAGAGAGAGAGTGAGAGAGAGAGGGAGAGAGAGAGAAACAGAGAGCGAGAGAGAGAGAGAGAGTGGAGAGAGAGAGAGAGAGAGAGAGAGAGAGAGAGAGAGAGAGAGAGAGAGAGAGAGAGAGAGAGAGAGACAGAGAGAGAGAGAGAGGAGAGAGAGAGAGAGAGAGAGTGAGAGAGAGAGCGAAACAGAGAGAGAGAGAGAGGGAGAGAGGAGAGAGAGAGTGAGAGAGAGAGGGAGAGAGAGAGAAACAGAGAGCGAGAGAGAGAGAGAGAGAGAGAGAGAGAGAGAGAGAGAGAGAGAGAGAGAGAGAGAGAGAGAGAGAGAGAGAGAGAGAGAGAGAGAGAGAGACTTACTGTCGTTGGCCACCTCAGCCTGCTGGGTGTCAGCTCCCCCAGCCCCGGCCCTGGGAGTGGTGACGGCAGTAGAGTTGGTAGCAGCTGGCTGGTAGAGGGCAGGGAGGGGCAGTAAGCCATCCTTCTGATGCACACCCAGAGGTAACTCCCTCAGCTGGGGCAGTTTCAGCTCTGCCTCTAAAGGTAACAAACACACGGTCGGATATCCCAGTGGAAAACACATCTGTCTATGTTTATCGTAGGGTTTAGCTTCACCGTATCACATGTTTACCTGATTTGGGAACACCACATTTAAAGCACTTCTCTCTCCTCTTGAAGTTCTGAACCCCACACTGTTAGAACAGCAACAGAGAGCAGTGAGAAAGGAGAACGAGATGAGAACACACACACACACAGCGAGGTTGTTAGCTGTTGTACCTTGTTACAGAGCCAGTCCTCATTGGCGCGCGGTTTAGGGTCACTGTAGTGCATAGACACCCTCTGGCCTAGGATAGACAGAACCCTCTGAAAGAGAGAGAGAGAGAGACAGGCAGAGAGAGAGAGAGAGGGAGAGAGAGAGATAGGCAGAGAGAGAGTGAGAGAGGGAGAGAGAGAGACAGGCAGAGAGAGAGAGAGAGAGGGAGAGAGAGAGAGAGGGAGAGGGAGAGAGAGAGACAGGCAGAGAGAGAGAGAGAGGGAGGGAGAGATAGGCAGAGAGAGAGAGAGAGAGGAGAGAGAGAGACAGGCAGAGAGAGAGAGAGGGAGGGAGAGATAGGCAGAGAGAGAGAGAGAGAGAGATAGGGAGAGAGAGAGACAGGCAGAGAGAGAGAGAGGGAGAGACAAAGAGAAAGAGAGAAACAAAGAATGATTATCATAGATAAGTGGGTCACATTCTAGAGAGAGAGGAGCCCACTCACAAGAGGGCAGAATGAGTGAGAGATGTTTCCCATGCCAATAAAGCCCATTGAATTGAATTGAGAGAGAGTGGGAAACAAAGTGAAAGAGAGAAGAGTGGGAAAGAGAGGTGAGAAGAGAGGGAAAGAGGTGAGAAGAGAGGGAGAGGTGAGAAGAGAGGGGAAGAGGTGAGAAGAGAGGGAAAGACAGGTGAGAAGAGAGGGAAAGAGAGGTGAGAAGAGAGGTGAGAAGAGAGGGAAAGAGAGGTGAGAAGAGAGGGAAAGAGAGGTGAGAAGAGAGGGAAAGAGATGTGAGAAGAGAGGGAGAGGTGAGAAGAGAAGAGAGGGAAAGAGAGGTGAGAAGAGAGGGAAAGAGCGGTGAGAAGAGAGGTGAGAAGAGAGGGAAAGAGAGGTGAGAAGAGAGGGAAAGAGGTGAGAAGAGAGGGAAAGACAGGTGAGAAGAGAGGGAAAGACAGGTGAGAAGAGAGGGAGAGGTGAGAAGAGAAGAGAGGGAAAGAGAGGTGAGAAGAGAGGGAAAGAGAGGTGAGAAGAGAGGTGAGAAGAGAGGGAAAGAGAGGTGAGAAGAGAGGGAAAGAGAGGTGAGAAGAGAGGGAAAGAGAGGTGAGAAGAGAGGGAGAGGTGAGAAGAGAAGAGAGGGAAAGAGAGGTGAGAAGAGAGGGAAAGAGAGGTGAGAAGAGAGGTGAGAAGAGAGGGAAAGAGAGGTGAGAAGAAAGGGAGGGAGAGGTGAGAAGAAAGGGAGGGAGAGGTGAGAAGAGAGGGAGAGGTGAGAAGAGAGGGAAAGAGGTGAGAAGAGAGGGAAAGAGAGGTGAGAAGAGGGAGAGGTGAGAAGAGAGGGAAAGAGAGGTGAGAAGAGAGGGAAAGAGAGGTGAGAAGAGAGGGAAAGAGAGGTGAGAAGAGAGGGAAAGAGAGGTGAGAAGAGAGGGAAAGAGAGAGAAAAATTGAGGACAAGAGAGAAATGCAACCTTCAGCTGAAGGGAAATTGGGACGGACGGAGAGCTGTATGTGTGTGTTCCATCGGCCACCCTGTTAGCCGTTTATATGTGTGTGTGTGTGTGTGTGTGTGTGTGTGTGTGTGTGTGTGTGTGTGTGTGTGGAGAGAGAGAGTGTTGTGTTTTGTCAACCCCCCCCCTTAAGGGGAACCCTGGTCACAGTGTTAGCCAACCTGAACCCCCCAACCTGGCAACGCAGCCAGTATAAAAACAGAGTATTTACCATTCCATATTCATACGGTATATTTCACAACGCAGCAATGGTGAGGCGTGCACGAGTGGGACGGTCTGTGGCTAAAATATATCTCCCACCTACGTCATTTGATTAGGTCATGTGATACTGTAGTCCCACTTAAATTTAACAACAATGGTGTCATTTAACAACAATGGTGTCATTAAGTTACATGTTTCATTTAACAACAATGGTGTCATTTAACAACAATGGTGTCATTAAGTTACATGTTTCATTTAACAACAATGGTGTCATTAAGTTACATGTTTCATTTAACAACAATGGTGTCATTAAGTTACATGTTTCATTTAACAACAATGGTGTCATTAAGTTACATGTTTCATTCAACAATGGTGTCATTAAGTTACATGTTTCATTCAACAACAATGGTGTCATGTAACAACAATGGTGTCATTAAGTTACATGTTTCATTTAACAACAATGGTGTCATTTAACAACAATGGTGTCATGTAACAACAATGGTGTCATTTAACAACAATGGTGTCATTACGTTACATGTTTCATTCAACAACAATGGTGTCATTTAACAACAATGGTGTCATTTAAGAACACTGGCGTCATGCAGTTACAGGAACCTATCCCACAGAAGGGAATAGACACCCAACCCTCCCTCCCTCCACCCCTCCTCCCTCCCTACACCCCTCCCTCACTCCCTTCCTCCACCCCTCCCTCCCTTCCTCCACCCCTCCCCGTCCCTCCCTCCCTACACCCTCCCTCTACCCCTCCTGACCCCTCACCAAACACCCAACCCTCCACCCCCTAACGACTGGACTCACTGGATAAAAGAGTGTCAGAAAGAGGGGA
>NW_025549165.1:7500-10000 GCF_905237065.1 Salmo salar | reverse complement strand
GGGGTATAAATGGTAGGTTTATAGCTGAGACACTGGGGTACAAATGGTAGGTTTATAGCTGATACACTGGGGTATAAATGGTAGGTTTATAGCTGATACACTGGGGTATAAATGGTAGGTTTATAGCTGAGACACTGGGGTATAAATGGTAGGTTTATAGCTGATACACTGGGGTATAAATGGTAGGTTTATAGCTGATACACTGGGGTATAAATGGTAGGTTTATAGCTGATACACTGGGGTATAAATGGGAGGTTTATAGCTGATACACTGGGGTATAAATGGTAGGTTTATAGCTGATACACTGGGGTATAAATGGTAGGTTTATAGCTGATACACTGGGGTATAAATTGTAGATTTATAGCTGATACACTGGGGTATAAATGGCAGGTTTATAGCTGATACACTGGGGTATAAATGGTAGGTTTATAGCTGATACACTGGGGTATAAATGGGAGGTTTATAGCTGATACACTGGGGTATAAATGGGAGGTTTATAGCTGATACACTGGGGTATAAATGGGAGGTTTATAGCTGATACACTGGGGTATAAATGGTAGGTTTATAGCTGATACACTGGGGTATAAATGGGAGGTTTATAGCTGATACACTGGGGTATAAATGGTAGGTTTATAGCTGATACACTGGGGTATAAATGGTATGTTTATAGCTGATACACTGGGGTAGAAATGGTAGGGCCCCAATGTCCAACTAATACCCCAGATAAAATAGGGGTTGATTTGGGATTGGGCGAGAGAGAGAGAGAGAGAGAGAGAGAGAGAGAGAGAGAGAGAGAGAGATATCTAACCACTCTTCACTTTGAGTAAGGTCTCTAATCTCAAAGAAAAGTGACGCTACGGGCAGAGTAAAACAAACACACCCACTTCAACACAAGCTCCTCTATGGCAGAGTAAAACAAACACACCCACTTCAACACAAGCTCCTCTATGGCAGAGAAGCGCAGGGATATATTTATCGCTAGCAGTGAACTGACAAGTTGATCCACACTTTCACTCTACACACAGAGAACAGCTTCCCAACACAACACACACACACCCTGTCTTTCACAGACCCAGTAGAGAGGGATGGAGGGATGGAGGGATGGAGAAGAAAAAGTGGTTAGCCAGTGAGAGCAAGGAAAAGGAGAAAAAGAGAGAGGAAGAGAGCGAGAGGAGAGAGAGAGAGAAAAAGAGAGCGAGAGAGAGAGACAGAGCGAGAGAGAGAGAGAAAGAGAGAGAGAGAGAGAGAAAGAGAAAGAGAGAGAAGAGAGCGGGAAGAGAGAGACAGAGCGAGAGAGAGACAGAGAAGAGCGAGAGAGAGAGAGAAAGAGAAAGAGAGAGAGGGAAGAAAGAGAGAGAGAGACAGAGTGAAAGAGAGAACGAGAGAGAGAGAGAGAGGGAAGAGAGAGAGAAGAGAAGAGAGAGGGAAGAGAGAGACAGAGAGAGAGAGAGAGAGAGATAGAGAGAGAGAGACAAGAGAGACAAACAGAAGAGCGAGAGAGAGAGAGGGAGAGAGAGAGAGAGAGAAAGGAAATCACGGCTAGCGTGTGTGATGTGTGACCATGATGACAGTACTTCATGCCAGTGGTAACATAAGCCTGTTATAACATGTGTTACGTTCATGTGTCGTGTAGGGTGTCGTGTAGGGTACTAGTTACCAGGAGGGTGTTATGTAGGGTACTAGTTACCAGGAGGGTGTTATGTAGGGTACTAGTTACCAGGAGGGTGTTATGTAGGGTACTAGTTATCAGGAGGGTGTTATGTAGGGTACTAGTTACCAGGAGGGTGTTATGTAGGGTACTAGTTACCAGGAGGGTGTTATGTAGGGTACTAGTTACCAGGAGGGTGTTATGTAGGGTACTAGTTACCAGGAGGGTGTTATGTAGGGTACTAGTTACCAGGAGGGTGTTATGTCATGTAGGGTACTAGTTACCAGGAGGGTGTTATGTAGGGTACTAGTTACCAGGAGGGTGTTATGTCATGTAGGGTACTAGTTACCAGGAGGGTGTTATGTAGGGTACTAGTTACCAGGAGGGTGTTATGTCTTTTAGGGTACTAGTTATCAGGAGGGTGTTATGTAGGGTACTAGTTACCAGGAGGGTGTTATGTCATGTAGGGTACTAGTTACCAGGAGGGTGTTATGTAGGGTACTAGTTACCAGGAGGGTGTTATGTCATGTAGGGTACTAGTTATCAGGAGGGTGTTGTGTAGGGTACTAGTTACCAGGAGGGTGTTATGTAGGGTACTAGTTACCAGGAGGGTGTTATGTAGGGTACTAGTTACCAGGAGGGTGTTATGTAGGGTACTAGTTACCAGGAGGGTGTTATGTAGGGTACTAGTTATCAGGAGGGTGTTATGTCTTGTAGGGTACTAGTTACCAGGAGGGTGTTATGTAGGGTACTAGTTATCAGGAGGGTGTTATGTCTTGTAGGGTACTAGTTACCAGGAGGGTGTTATGTAGGGTACTAGTTACCAGGAGGGTGTTATGTCGTGTAGGGTAC
>NW_025549165.1:0-2500 GCF_905237065.1 Salmo salar | reverse complement strand
ACCCTGTATATAGCCTCCACATTGACTCTGTACCGGTACCCCCCCCTGTATATAGCCTCCACATTGACTCTGTACCGTAATACCCTGTATATAGCCTCACATTGACTCTGTACCGTAACACCCTGTATATAGCCTCCACATTGACTCTGTACCGTAATACCCTGTATATAGCCTAGTTATTGTTATTTTATTGTGTTACTTTTTATTTTAAAAATGTACTTCATTTTATTAAGTAAATATTTTGTTAACTCTATTTCTTGAACTGCATTGTTGGTTATTAAGGGCTTGTATTCAGCATTTCCTGTGAGGTCTACTACACCTGTTGTATTCAGCATTTCACTGTGAGGTCTACTACACCTGTTGTATTCAGCATTTCACTGTGAGGTCTACTACACCTGTTGTATTCAGCATTTCACTGTGAGGTCTACTACACCTGTTGTATTCAGCATTTCACTGTGAGGTCTACTACACCTGTTGTATTCAGCATTTCACGGTAAGGTCTACTACACCTGTTGTATTCAGCATTTCACTGTAAGGTCTACTACACCTGTTGTATTCAGCATTTCACTGTGAGGTCTACTACACCTGTTGTATTCAGCATTTCACTGTGAGGTCTACTACACCTGTTGTATTCAGCATTTCACTGTGAGGTCTACTACACCTGTTGTATTCAGCATTTCACTGTGAGGTCTACTACACCTGTTGTATTCAGCATTTCACTGTGGCAGGTCTACTACACCTGTTGTATTCAGCATTTCACTGTGAGGTCTACTACACCTGTTGTATTCAGCATTTCACTGTGAGGTCTACTACACCTGTTGTATTCAGCATTTCACTGTAGGTTCTACACCTGTTGTATTCAGCATTTCACTGTAAGGTCTACTACACCTGTTGTATTCAGCATTTCACTGTAAGGTCTACTAGCACCTGTTGTATTCAGCATTTCACTGTGAGGTCTACTACACCTGTTGTATTCAGCATTTCACTGTAAGGTCTACTACACCTGTTGTATTCAGCATTTCACGGTAAGGTCTACTACACCTGTTGTATTCAGCATTTCACTGTAAGGTCTACTACACCTGTTGTATTCAGCATTTCACTGTGAGGTCTACTACACCTGTTGTATTCAGCATTTCACTGTGAGGTCTACTACACCTGTTGTATTCAGCATTTCACTGTGAGGTCTACTACACCTGTTGTATTCAGCATTTCACTGTGAGGTCTACTACACCTGTTGTATTCAGCATTTCACTGTGAGGTCTACGACACCTGTTGTATTCAGCATTTCACTGTGAGGTCTACCTACACCTGTTGTATTCAGCATTTCACTTTGAGGTCTACACCTGTTGTATTCAGCATTTCACTGTGAGGTCTACTACACCTGTTGTATTCAGCATTTCACTGTGAGGTCTACTACACCTGTTGTATTCAGCATTTCACTGTAAGGTCTACTACACCTGTTGTATTCAGCATTTCACTGTGAGGTCTACTACACCTGTTGTATTCAGCATTTCACTGTGAGGTCTACTACACCTGTTGTATTCAGCATTTCACTGTAAGGTCTACTACACCTGTTGTATTCAGCATTTCACTGTGAGGTCTACCTACACCTGTTGTATTTCAGCATTTCACTGTGAGGTCTACTACACCTGTTGTATTCAGCATTTCACTGTGAGGTCTACTACACCTGTTGTATTCAGCATTTCACAGTAAGGTCTACTACACCTGTTGTATTCAGCATTTCACTGTGTGAGGTCTACTACACCTGTTGTATTCAGCATTTCACTGTAAGGTCTACTACACCTGTTGTATTCAGCATTTCACTGTAAGGTCTACTACACCTGTTGTGGTTCAGCATTTCACTGTAAGGTCTACTACACCTGTTGTATTCAGCATTTCACTGTAGGAGGTCTACTACACCTGTTGTATTCAGCATTTCACTGTGAGGTCTACTTACACACCTGTTGTATTCAGCATTTCCTGTGAGGTCTACTACACCTGTTGTATTCAGCATTTCACTGTGAGGTCTACTACACCTGTTGTATTCAGCATTTCACTGTGAGGTCTACTACACCTGTTGTATTCAGCATTTCACTGTAAGGTCCACTACACCTGTTGTATTCAGCATTTCACGGTAAGGTCTACTCACACCTGTTGTATTCAGCATTTCACGGTAAGGTTTACTGCTACACCTGTTGTATCTTCAGCATTTTCACTGTAAGGTCTACTACACCTGTTGTATTCAGCATTTCACTGTGAGGTCTACTACACCTGTTGTATTCAGCATTTCACTGTGAGGTCTCGACACCTGTTGTATTCACATTTCACTGTGAGGTCTACTACACCTGTTGTATTCAGCATTTCACTGTGAGGTCTACTACACCTGTTGTATTCAAAGCATTTCACTGTGAGGTCTACTACACCTGTTGTATTCAGTATTTCACTGTGGTCTACTTACACCTGTTGTATTCAGCATTTCACTGTGAGGTCTACCACACCT